>NC_045956.1:172217844-172395344 GCF_010909765.2 Amblyraja radiata
CAGTAAGACTGGAGGGAGAACTGGGAAGGGGTAGGGGATGGAGAGAGAGAGAAAACAAGGGCTATTTGAAGTTGGAGGTCAATGTTCAAAACAATACAATTCAATACAATACAATTTATTTGTTGTCATTTGAACCTCATTGAGGTTCAAACGAAATTTGGTTTCTGCAGTCATACACACAAGAAAAATAACCAAGACACAACACAATTTACACAAACATCCATCACAGCGCATCTCCTCCTCTCTGTGATGGAAGGCAAAGTCTTATCTCTCCCCTGCACTCCTCATTCTCCTCCCGATATCAGAGTCAAAGCCCCCGGCGGATGATGGTAAGTAAGTCCTGCGGCCATTAAAACCGCGCCGGGCGATGCAAGGCAACGCTCCCGGTCTATATGTTGGAGCCCCCGGCGTGCGCTAACAGGTCCCACAGCCATTTAAAGCTGCACCGGGCGATGATGTAAGGTAATTTTCAACCCCGCTCCAGGTAATTTTCAACCCCGCAACTCGGGCGGGAGAAGTCGCCGTTGCGGAAGCCCTGGAAAGCGGTCTCCCAGCAGGGACCCGCGGGCTCCCAGTGTCAATGTCCACCAGACCTGCGGCTGGAGCCTCCGAATCTCCAGGGTCGGGCCGCAGCAGCAGCACCACCACAGCTCCTCACACTCCGAACTCGGCCAGCTCCGCGATGGTAGTAGGTCTGCAGGCTCCGCGACTGGAGCCCCAGGTCATTCCGGTTGGAGGCCGCTCCATGGTGCTAGGCCCCAATGACAACGAAGACCCGACAGAGAAAAGGTTGGGTCCACCATACAGGGAAAAGATTTTAAAAGTTTCCCCACCCCCCGCCCCCCACACATATACCCAGTTAAAAAATAAAAATAAAAACTACATTCAAACGAGACAAAAAATAAAAAAAGACAGACGGACTGCAGAGGCCGCTGCGACGCGAGTCGCGCTGCCCACCCACCATACAGCTGGGGTGTAAGCTACCCAAGCAAATATGAGGTGTTGTTCCTCCCATTTGCACTGGGCCTCACTCTGACAATGGAGGAGGCCCAGGACAGAAAGGTCAGATTATGAATGGGAGGGGAAGCAACCGGAAGATCAGGTGTGTTAAGGCAGACTAAGCGGAAATGTTCAGCGAAACGATTGCCGAGTCTGCGCTTGGTCTCGCCGATGTACTGAAGTTGACACCTGGAACAGCGGGTACAGTAGATGAGGTTGGAGGAGGTGCAAGTCAACCTCTGCCTCACCTGAAAAGACTGTTGGGGTCCTTGGATGGAGTCGAGTGTGGAGGTAAAAGGACAAGTGTTGCATCAACTGTGGTTGCAGGGGAAAATACCTGGGGAGGGGGTGGTGTGGGTGGGAATGGATAAGTTCTTCGCCTCTACCCCATCTCCTTTCCCGCCCCCCTCTCTCTCTTCCCTCCTCCTTCTCTACCCCCCCCTCAGGGAGTTGTTTGGGAACAGTCTCTGCGAAAAGCAGAAAGGGGTGGAGATGAGAAGATGAGGCCAGTAGTGGGATCCCGTTGGAGGTGGCGAAAGTGTTGGAGGATTATATGCTGTATGCGATGGCTAATGGGGTGGAAGGTGAGGACAAGGGAGACTCTGTCCTAGTTGTGAATGGGGGAAAGGGGAGCAAGAGCAGAGCTGGAGGATATCGAGGAGACCCCAGTGAGAGCCTCATCTATAATGGAAACCCCCGTTTCCTAAAGAATGAGGAGGACATCTCCGACGATCTAGTATGGAAAACCTCATCCTGGGTAATAGATGCGACGTAGTCGGAGGAATTGGGAGCAGGAGATAGAGTCTTTACAGGAAGCAGGGTGGGAAGAACTGTATTCTAGATAGCTATGGGAGTCAGTAGGTTTGTAGTTGATGTCGGTCAATAGTCTGTCTCCTGTGATGGAGACGGTAAGATCCAGAAACAGTAGGGAGATGTCGGAGATGGTCCATGTGAATTTGAGTGCAGGATAGAGATTAGTCGTGGTTGATGAAGTCAGTGAGTTTTGCATGGGTGCAATAGGCAGCACCGATGCAGTCGTCAATTTAGCGGAGGTAGAGTTTGGGGATAGGGCCAGTGTACGCCTGGAACAGTGCTTGTTCGACGTACCCTACAAAGAGGCAGGCAGAGCTGGGCCCCATGCGAGTGCCCATAGCTATGCCTTGGATTTGGAGGAGATGGGATGAATCGAAGGAGAAATTGTTGAGCGTAAGAGACCAGCTCTGCTAGGCGGAGAAGAGTATTGGTTGATGGAAATTGGCTGGTTCTGCGGTCGAGGAAGAAACGGAGGGCTTTAAAACCTTCCTGGAGGGGGATGGAGGTGCAGAGTGACTGAACATGCATGGTAAAGATTAGGGAGTGCGGGCTTGGTAATTGAGGAGACGAAGAGCCTGTGACATGTCTTGGACATAGGTGGGGAGGGATTGGACCAGGGGGGAAAGGAAGGTGATCGAGGTATGTGGAAATACATTTGGTGGGACATGAACAAGCAGAAACAATATTTTTATGTTCTAACCTCCCAGTGCAGTTCTGAAATGTAGTGAATTTTAAAAAATGGCCAGCAATTTGGTGCAGTTGGCAGAGCTGTTGCCTCACAGTCACAGCAGCAGAATGGGTTCGATCCTGATCTTGAGTGCTGTCTATGTGAAGTTTGCACATTCTTTCTATGACCATGTAGGTTTCCTATGGGTGTTCTGGTCCTCACGTCCTCACGTCCCAAAGACGTATGGGTTGGTAGATTTATTGGCCTCCGTAAATTGCCCTGAGTGTATAGTGAATAGATGAAAAAGTGATAGCATAGAATAGTGTGAACGGGTCATCGATGGTCGGTGTGGACCAAAGGCCCGAGGGTCCTGTTTCCATGCTGTATCTCTAAACTAAACTAAATGCATCCAGATTCTCGGCAGTGACTTCTTCAAAAAGATCAGGATATTAGGTGCAATTAGTTTCATAAGTTCTTAAGTGATAGGTGTAGAGTTAGGCCATTCGGCCCATCTAGCCTACTCCACCATTCAATCATGGCTGATCTATCTATCTATCTCTCCTATCCCCATTCAGCTGCCTTCTCCCCATAAACTCTGACACCTGTACCGATCACAAATCTATCTATCTCTGCCTTAAATATATCCACTGACTTGTCTCCACAGCCCCTGTGGAAAATACTTCCACAGTTTAACCCCCCTCTGACTAAAGACATTTCTCCTCATCTCCTTCCTAAAAGAATGTCTTTTAATTCTGAGGCTATGACCTCCAGCCCTAGACTCTTCCACGAGTAGAAACATCCTCTTCACATCCACTCTATCCAAGCCTGTCTTTAGTATCCTTGGTTTCTCCAGCACCATCTTCGTGATATTACGAATTTAAGTTGTTTGCTGTCTATTTTTGTTACATTTGTTGCATCTTCAGATGCAAGATATGTGTAACTTGTCATGGCAAACAATATACTAATTAAGAGATGTTGCCAACTATTTCTGTAGTCCAAGTTATAATTTCTCTTGTCATTGTCTCTTTGGTACACCAGTTATTTGTTGCTAAAATCTTCCTTTTCACCAGATATTATAAGCTCTTCTTTATATTTCTTGCTGATTTCTTTTAACAATCTTTCTTTACACATTTTATTTGTTCAGTTATTGCTATTTCCTAAAACTGCTCTTTTGGCAACATAACCAGCTTCTTTAAATCTAATACTAACCCTCCTTAATTAGCGATTGTTTCCCAATGAGTCTTTATTTCACTGTGAAATGACTTTAGTGAAGATTTTGAAATAATTTAATTGTTTGCCAGTATCTATCTATTTCTATGACTATTATTTTTTTTATTTTACGCAGTGCCTTAACCAATTTATTTGTATTATCCTTCATTATTTTAAAACTTGTTTGCTTAATTAAGAATTCTTAAATTCTTCTTATTCATTTGACCAAGTTACATGCTCCAGACTGATTCAAGTGGAACCCATCACCAGTGAATTGTTCTTGCTTCTCCCACTAGTCCTGTCAATATCCCTTCTTCTGCCACCATTTGTTGTACTGCAAAATTACCTGTAGATCCATTCAAATCCTTGCCAATTTCTGCATGGTTGATTTAACAATCCCAGGATTCTTACACTTGAGGTTTTACTCAACATTGATTCCATTTTTACTCAATCCATTGATTTGTTCCTATGGGGATTACAACAACTTGATTTAGCCTGGTTGATCCAAGTTCTTTATCCTCCAACGAGCTTTCCTTAACACTTGTTCTGAGTAAATAATACAACCCCTGTGAATTACCCTTTGTCTTCTCCCATCCACTTGAATTATCTCTTGTACCACAGTGTAATTGTCACAATAAGCAACCTCCTCCTTATCTACAGTCTTCATTCACATCTTTACAGGTAGCAAGTACCTTACACCTGTGGTTCAAAAGCTAAGGCTTCTGCTTTGCTACAGTTTGGGTCCCAGTTCCTGCCTGACATGCATTCACATCTAGGCCATGGCCTGGCTTCCTGGACAAACTGTCAGAATAGCTTTCCCATGCTTGGATGCTGTGCATTGTCCGCAGTTTATATTCCAACTCCATAACTCTGAGCAGAGTTTCCTCAATAGTTGAGGTGTTGAGTCAAGAGAGCCAAGAGTGTTTCATTATAATGTGTACTGAAATGGAACAATGAAATTGTTACTTGCAGCAGCACAAGAAGTTTGTAATCACAGTACTCAGTAGATAAAATAATAACAAGTCCTTAGTGCAATCAAGACAGTTCATAGTTCAAGGTTTAGTTGGTATTTGTCATGTTCAAAATGTTGTTAGAAAGAAGCTGTTCCTGAACCTGGAGGTCATCATTTTCAGACTTCTATACCTTCTTCCTGATGGCTGGAGTGAAATGAGAGTGTGACCAGGATGGTGTGTGTCTTTGATAATCCTTTTAAGGTAGCGCCTCCTTCAGGTCCATTTGATGGTGGAGAAGTCAGTACCCGTAATGGACCAGGCAGTGTTCATCATATTTTGTAGTCTCCTTTGTTCCTGGACGTTCAATTTGCTGATCCAGTCACTGATACAACCAGTCAATGTGCTATCTACCATACACCTGTAGATGTTCAAGAATGTTCAAGAATCGACATACCAAATCCCCTAAATCCCCTAAATCTTCTATAGAATTAGAGGTGGTGATGGGCTTTATTTATGATTAAGTCAATGTGCTGGGTACAGGACAGTGATATGCATATCCAGGAACTGTTGATTCCAGGATATGCATAGCCAGGAACTTGAATAAGTTGTTGATTCTCTCCCCCATAAACCCGTCAATGAAGACAGAATTGTGGATGCTCGGCGTGCCTCTTCTTAAGTCACCAATTAGTTTTTCAGTTTTACTGATTTTGAGAGCTAGATTGTTGTTCTGGACAATTCAATCAGGCGATCGATCTCCCACCTAAACACTGACATTATTACATATAATTCGTCCAACAATGGTGGAGCCGTTGGTGAATTTATAGCTGGAAATGTGTTCGGCTACACAGTCATAGTCATAGAGTGAGTATAGCAGCTTGAGCACACAGCCTTGAGATGCCCCTGTATCGATGGTTATAACAGAGGATGTGTTGTTGCCAATTCGTACCAATCATGTTCTTTTGATGAGGAAGTCAAGGACCCAGTTGTAAAGGGATGTGCAGATACCCAGTTCCCTCTTGGTAATGAGTTTGAAGGGGATGATGATGTTTAAAACCAAGCTGTAGTTGTTGAGCAACAACCTGACTTATGTTTTTATTGTCCAATTGTTTCAGTGCAGAGTGGAGAGCTGGTGAGATTGCATTATACGTTGATCTATTATAGCGAAAGGCAAATTGCAGTGGGTCTGGGTTATTACTAAGATAGGAGTTGATATGCACCATAACCAACCCTTCAAAGTGCTACATCACCACAGATGTTAGTGACACCAGTTGGTAGTCATTGAGACATGACATCTTATTCTTCTTGGGCACTGGTAGTGATATCCTTTTAAAACAAGATACTCCAGCTGATTGGTCTGCATAGGATTTGAGGACATAACCAGGTATACCATTACCTTCCTGAAGGATCTTCTAACATCTGCCTCGACAACGACTGACATTACAACCGTCAGAAGCTATGGATGCCCAAAAGAGCACTTCAATGTTCTCCCAATTGAAGCGTGCATAGAACGCATTGAGTCTATCCTGGAGTGATGCCTCGCTGTCACTTGAACTGCCACTTTGATTTGCCTTGTGGTAAGCGACGGCGTGCAAACCCAGCCACTGGTGCCAATCATCTATCTTTCCTCCATTTAGAGCAAAAGCCCCTGAGCCATTATGATGACCTTATCGAGGTCGTACCTGGACATATTGTATGAATCTGTTTTGAAAGACTTGAATTCCTGAGGACTGGTCCTCAGAAAATTGCAAACCTCCTGCTTTATCCAAGGCTTCTGGTTGGGGAACAGTCAGATGGTTTTGGTGGGAACATACTCCGCCACACATTTCTGTTTACTTGGTATTTTATCTAGTTAAATTCTGTCTCAATATCACTCTCACCCCACCTCTGGTTTCAGTTCTACTGTCAATGTTTTACCTGGGATGGGAGTACCAGTGACACAATCTGTGTATCAGCGAAAATGTTATTCAAAAGTAAATGCTGCTTGGTGAGTCAATCAATGGTGTCTTACTGGGTCTTCTAGTATTGAGGGTAACATGAGTCATATTGACTGACTTTAGCTGGACTTCACAACGTTGATATGATTCATGAGATCAATTACAGTAGCTCCTCTACATCTCTCTGCTTCAGCTGTTAATTATGCAAGTAGTTTAACTAGCATTTTGCTTCAGTTTTAATATACATCTGATGCTAATCCTAGCACATTCATCTATAATGCTTTTGAGTTAAGGTCAGGATAATGCTTGACGGTATTGATTGTGATCTGGGTCTCCTTGTACACAGGGTGGTATATAGGTATAGTTGCTGCCTTACAGCATCAGAGACTCAAATTCGATCTTGACAAGGTTGCAGTATTTACAGAGTTTGTACATTCTCCCTGTGACTGCGTGGGTATTCTTTGCGTGCTTAGGTTTCTCCCCACACTCAAAAGTCCTAAAGGCCTTTGGCCTTCATCAGTCAGAGTATTGAGTATAGAAGTTGGGAGGTCATGTTGCAATTGTATAAGACGTTGGTGAGACTGCGTTTAGAATACCGTGTTCATTTCTGGGCACCATGTTACAGGAAAGATATTGTCAACCTTGAAAGAGTTTAGAAAAGATTCACAAGGATGTTGCCAGGACTAGAGGGTGTGAGCTAAAGGGAGAGGTTGTGTAGGCTGGGTCTCTATTCCATGGAGCACAGGAGGATGAGGGGAGATCTTATAGAGGTACACAAAATCATGAGAGGAATAGATCGAGTAGATGCACAGAGTCTTTTGCCCAGAGTAGGGGAATCGAGGACCAGAGGACATAGGTTCAAGGTGAAGGGGAAAGATTTAATAGGAATCAGAGGGGTAACTTTTTCACACAAAGGGTGGTGAGTGTATGGAACAAGCTGCCAGAGGAGGTAGATGAGGCTGGGGCTATCCCTTCATTTAAGAAACAGTTAGACAGGTACATGGATAGGACAGGTTTGGAGGGATATGGACCAAGCGCAGGCAAGTGGGACTAGAGCAGCTGGGACATTGTTGGCCGGTGTGGGCAAGTTGGGCCGAAGTGCCTGTTTCCACACTGTATCACTCTATGACTCTGTGACTCTATGACTATGTTTATAGGTCAATTGCCTTCAGTAAAAATAGTAAATTGTCCTGGGTGTGTAGAATAATGCTGGTGTATGGGGATATCTGTTTGGTGTTGACACGGTGTGCCGAAGGGCCTGTTTCCATGCTGTATCTCTAAACTAAACCAAACAAGTCTGTATTCGACTTATTTTAGAATATAAGGTAACATGTGGAAAAAAATTGGAAGGACAGTTGTTATATTGAGAAAATGTAGAAACAAAGAACTGCAGGTACAGGTTAATACACAAAAGGATACAAGGAGCTGGAGTAGCACAGCAGGTTAGGCAGCATCTCTGGAGAACATGGATGGGTGGTGTTCAAAATTAAGACTCTTCTTCAGACTAATAGGGTTGAGTTCTTCTTTAGATACGACTTGATCTGAAATGTCACCTATCCATGTTCACCAGAGATGCTGCCTGAACTGCTGAGTTACTTCAGCATTTTGGGTCCAATTGGTACATTGACATATAGTAAGAGTTATTGAATGGAGGAATAAAGAGATTTTACTGCAATTTTAAAAAAACGGTACAAAGTGCTGAAGTGAAAAAGGAGATCTCTGGAGAAGGTGAGAGATCCTGGGTAAATGGGTAGGAGTGGGGAAAGGATACAAGGAGATGGTTACGTGAAATAGAAAATGAGTTGATCCCCTCCTCCTGATTGTTCCCATACTCAGATGTATCTATTTTCTATTGTCTATTGTACTTTGAAAAAAACCCCAGAGTTATCAGGAAATTATTGTCATAGTTAATATGAGTTCATATTGTCATAGTAATAGGTTCATGAGATTGATCCCTGAGATGGCGGGACTGTCATATGAGGAAAGATTGAAAAGACTAGGCTTCACTGGAGTTTAGAAGGATGAGGGGGATCTTATAGAAACATATAAAATTATAAAAGGACTGGCCAAGCTAGATACAGGAAAAATGTTCCCAATGTTGGGCGAGTCCAGAACCAGGGGCCACAGTCTTAGAATAAAGGGGAGGTCATTTAAGACTGAGGTGAGAAAAAACTTTTTCACCCAGAGAGTTGTGAATTTATGGAATTCCCTGCCACAGAGGGTAGTGGAGGCCAAGTCACTGGATGGATTTAAGAGAGTTAGATAGAGCTCTAGGGGCTAGTGGAATCAAGGGATATGGGGAGAAGGCAGGCACGGGTTATTGATAGGGGACGATCAACCATGATCACAATGAATGGCGGTGCTGGCTCAAAGGGCCAAATGGCCTCCTCCTGCACCTATTTTCTATGTATCTATGTTTCTATGAGTCTGTTTCACATCACTTGAGCCAACCCTTGTTACATGCATGGTCTAGATAACAGTGGAGCAACTTTCAGAAAAACAGAGAAAATTTATTGAAATTAACAGCCACCAGAGTATCAGGAATGAAATTGAGAAACAATAACATGAGGACGTGGTCCTAAATGTGTCCATTTCATTTAGTTGCTTTGTTTAGGTAATGATTGGTGTGATGTTACTATCTTTCTCTAGTTTTGTCAAGGTATGAGAATAGGGCTATCGCATGATTAAGTATGTGCAACTTTTATGAATAGAAACAATTACCCTGTGACATTGTTACATTAGATCGTAACAAGAGAAGTAAACATTATTTGCATACTCAAATGAAAATCAATTATCCTTCTAGCTATTATGTTATTGCTTTCCTGCCCTGCAGGTTAAATAATTAATTTATGTGTAAATTAATTTATAAGATATCCATGTGACAAGAATCCAAAGGTAACTGGCTACAAAGCATGAACATTTTAAGCAATACAGCTAAATATCCTGAGGATATACCATATATAAAGGAACAGAATCAATAGAATACAGTACCTGCCTGTTACACATTTGCATTAAACAAAAGAACAAATTAATTTATTGCCAAAAACCAGGCACCAGATGCTGAAATTTGACACGAATGTCGACAATACCCTTCCTCCCCATAAATGCTGCTCGACACGCTGAGTTTAATTATTTGAACCCACAAGCTCAGAACAAAACTGAAATACATTTCTCATCCACAAACTAGATACCACAAACACAAACGTGGTACCCCACGTGATTATCTTAAGGAAAAATGTCTTATTTTTCTTATCTTCACCATTGAAAATATGTAGTACTGTATATGAGAAATGAGCAAGGGAGAACAAAATCACATATGATGATTTGATAAATTACTTTAAAAAAATTCACAAGTATTGCTGGAAAAGCCAGACACAGTTGCCCATCCTGCACTGTTCTTGAGAAAAGTTCTGTTAGTCATGAAATCATACAGCATGGAGACAGGCCCAACTTGCCCGTGCAATGAAGATGCCCCCTCTACTCTAGATCCATCTGCTCACATTTGGCCTATGTCCCCCAAAGCTTCCCTATCCATGTACCTATCCAAATGTCTTTTAAATATTGTTATAGTGCCTGCCTCAACTATCTCCTCTGATATCTCATTACATATACCCCTGTATGCCCACAAACACCATAGCATTGTGCTACCTTCTTGAGATGCTGAAGACTGTCAAATTATGTTGTGTGACCATTTCCAGGATTTATACACAGCAACAATGAAAGCTAAGCAATAGATGTCATAGCTGGGATATAATATGGCTTAGGTCAGAGAGATGAAAGTGTTCCAGTAACCTGCTGCTCTAGGCCACTATCTCAAGATTGATACTTGAATGGGTATCAGGGGTTATGGGGAGAAGGGAGGAGAATGGGGTTTGGAGGGAGAGATAGATCAGCCATGATTGAATGGTGGAGTAGACGATGGGCCGAATGCCCTAATTCTGCTCCTATCACTGATGACCTTATGAATGCATCTAAAATAGGATTCTTGCAATTTCATTAGCAAGATAATCTAGGTACCTAGCACTATATGTGGACATCTTTAATCTCTCCCAACTACCTTCTGAGGTATCCACCTACTTCAAGAAGACCACCATCATCTCAGTGCTGAAGAAAAGCAAGACCTCATGTCTAATCAACTACCATCCAGTGGCCTTGACATTCACCATCATGAAATGTTTTGAGAGGCTATTTATGCAATACATTCATTCTACCCAGCGGCCTTGACCCACTACAGTTCCCAAATCACCACAACAGGTCCACAGACGATGCCATCACCCTAGCACTCATACCTAGAACGCCTGGATAAGAGAGACACCTACGTCAGACTCCTATTCATAGACTACAGCTCCTCCTTTAATACCATTATACCATTCAAGCTTAACACCAGACATGGTGTCAGCACTCATCCCTGCAACTGTATCCTCGACTTCCTGATCAACAGACCCAAATCAGGGACGATAGAGAAAAAATCACCTTCTATGATAATCCTCAACATGGATGCTTCACATAGATGCGTTCTCAGCCCCCACTTTACTCCTTGTACACCCATGACTGCAGCCATGTGCAAATCTAATTCAATTTTCAAATTTGTAGACAACACCACCATTGTGGGCCAGATTTCAAATGCTGATGAAATGGAGTATAGGCAGGAGATCAAGAATGTGTCCTGGTGTTGAGACAAGAACTTTTCTCTCAATATCAGCAAAACAAAGGAGGTAATGATCAACTTCAGGAAGCGAAGCGGTAAACATACCCCAGTTTGCATTGATAGTGCCGAAGGAGAGATGGTTGAAAACTTCAAATTCCTATGAGTCAATATCACCAGCAACTTCTCCTGGACCACCCATATTGAAGCAACGACCAAGAATTCACACCAATGTCTCTACTTCCGTAGAAGGCTTAGGAAGTTCGGCATGTCAATAAAGGCTATCTAATCTAATCTAATGTCACCGACAACTCTCATCAACTTCTACAATGCACCATAGAAAGCATTTTATCAGGATGCATCACAGCTTGGTTTGTGGCCAGCCCAGACCATCCCACAAACCAACTTCCCTTCTATTTAATCCATTTATACCTCACGCTGCCTCGCAAAGGCTAGCAGCGTAATCATGGACGAGTCGCACCCTGGCCACTCCCTCTTCTCCCCTGTTCCATCAGGCAAATGGTATGAAAGTATGGAAACACACACTTCCAGATTCAGGGACAGTTTCTTCCTAGCTGTTATCAGGCAACTGAATCATCCTACCACAACCAGAGAGCAGTGCTGAACTACAATAGAAACATAGAAAATAGAAAATAGGTGCAGGAGTAGGCCATTCGGCCCTTCGAGCCTGCACCGCCATTCAATATGATCATGGCTGATCATTCAATCAGTATCCTGTCTTCTCTCCATACCCCCTGATCCCTTTAGCCACAAGGGCCACATCTGACCCTTTTAAATATAGCCAATGAACCGGCCTCGACTACCTTCTGTTGCAGAGAATTCCACAGATTCACCATTCTCTGTGTGAAATCTACCTCATTGGTGATGCTTGAACTATCCTTGAACAGGCTTTGCTGGCTTTACCTTGCACTAAACATTATTTCCTTATCATGTATCTAAACACTGTAAATAGCTCAATTATAATCATGTATTGTCTTTCTGCTGTCTGGAGAGCACGCAACAAACGCTTTATACTGTACCTTGAACTGTACCTTATACTGTAAATTGAACTGAACTGGGTCCACTGTGGGATTGTGACATTTTCTCTGTAAGGAAATTATGAGTACTTGTTTGTACATACAGTCATCTCATTGGTCCATTGTGCACCACAGGCAGTGAACTTTCCTGCATTTGTGTTGATAAAAATACATCTAATGATGCTCCTGAACACATCATCAGTGATGTAACCTGGGGTCATTGGGTGTTTCAGGTCCTTCAACATCAGACACCCTCACCCAGGCGACCCAGCCATGGTTGATCAGACCATGACTTGGGTTCAGGTGGCATTCGCTCCTCCCCATGGACCTTCTCTCCTGATCCAGAGCCATCTCGAGGCCTTCTCCGCTGCCTCTGTGGTGTTCTTGATGGCTCTTCTCCTCGCCACTCCGTTGATGCCCAGTGCACTCAAGGCTTTGTAGAGTGATTGCGCTGCAAAACCTCTGCAGCCAACCTCGATGGGCATACACCTTGCCTTCCAGCCCCGCTTAGGGCAGCCAGCTCTTCGTAATTGATCATCTTCCTCTCGTGGGCCTCCTCCAGACGGTCCTCCCACGGTACTGTCAGTTCCAACAAGACAATGTTTTTGGTCGCCTCTGAGACCAGGAGGATGTCTGGCCTCAGGGTGGTTGTGGCAATGTGCCGTGGGAACTTCAGCTGTTTCACCAGGTCTAGAGAAAGCTGCCAGTCCTGTGCAGTCGCCAGGATTCCTGACTGATTCCTGGCTGCTGTGGTTCTTGGCAGCTGCATTCCGACCTTCACGAAGGTGATCATTTGGGTGGTGGGCCGTGGGAGGACCGCCTGGAGGAGGCCACGAGAGGAAGATGATCAAGTACGAAGAGCTGGCTGCCCTAAGCGGGGCTGGAAGGCAAGGTGTATGCCCATCGAGGTTGGCTGCAGAGGCTTTGCAGCGCAATCGCTCTACAAAGCCTTGAGTGCAATGGGCATCAACGGAGTGGCGAGGAGAAGAGCCATCAAGAACACCACAGAGGCAGCGGAGAAGGCCTCGAGATGGCTCTGGATCAGGAGAGAAGGTCCATGGGGAGGAGCGAATGCCACCTGAACCCAAGTCGTGGTCTGATCAACCATGGCTGGGTCGCCTGGGTGAGGGTGTCTGATGTTGAAGGACCTGAAACACCCAATGACCCCAGGTTACATCACTGATGATGTGTTCAGGAGCATCATTAGATGTATTTTTATCAATACAAATGCAGGAAAGTTCACTGCCTGTGGTGCACAATGGACCAATGAGATGACTGTATGTACAAACAAGTACTCATAATTTCCTTACAGAGAAAATGTCACAATCCCACAGTGGACCCAGTTCAGTTCAATTTACAGTATAAGGTAGAGTTCAAAGTACAGTATAAATTGAATTGAATTGAATTGAATCCTTTATTTGTCATTCAGACCTTTCGGTCTGAACGAAATGCTGTTGCCTGCAGCCATACATGTAATAATAACAAAACACAATAAACACAAATTAACATCCACCACAGTGAGTTCACCAAACACCTCCTCACTGTGATGGAGGCAAAAGTCTTAGAGTTACTGTCTCTTCCCTCCTCTTCTCCCTCTGCGCCGAGGCGATACCCCACCGGGCGATGGCATCAGTCCCGCGGTTCAAGGTCCGCGGCCCGGGGGTGGTCGAAGCTGCCCGCAGCTGTTGCAACGGGTGCTCCGGAAAACAGGCACCGGCCTGTGACCTGCGAGCTCCCGACATTGTCCTCCACTGGCCCGCGGCCGAGCCCCGGATCCAGGTCGCAGCCGCCAGAACGCCGCCTCAGCCGCCGTAGCACCGTCTCCGCCCCGCACCGGGCCGCCCACAAGGCAGCGTCTCAGCCCCGCACCGGGCTGCCCCCACAGGAGCACCTTCCAGCCGGGAGCCGGTCCGCCCACACGGCAGCGTCTCAGCCCCGCACCGGGCTGCCCCCACGGGAGCGCCTTCCAGCCGGTAGCCGTGCCGCTCACACAGGAGTGTCTCAGCCCCGCGCCGTCCGCCCTCACCGGAGCGCCGAGTCGTGCCGCTACCCGGACGTCGCCTCAGCTCGAAGATGGCCAGCCTCGCGTTGGTGAGTCCTGGCTGGCTCTACCTCCGGACCCTCGAGGTCGGTCGCAGGTTGGAGGCCGCCAGCTCCGCCATTAGGCCTCAGCGCAGACGGGGGAAGAGAAGGGGGATACGACAAAAAGTCGCATTCCCCCGAAGGGAGAGACAGAAAGCTCTGTTTCACCCTCCCCCACACACATAACACCACCTAATAACCAAAAAAATTACTAAACTAGACAAAAAAAAACAACACAAAAAGTAAAAACAGACAGACTGCAGGCGAGCCGCAGCTGTATCACAGCGCCGCCACTTCCGGAGAGCAAGCTTTTGTTGCGTGCTCTCCAAACAGCAGAAAGACAATACACGATTATAATTGAGCTATTTACAGTGTTTAGATACATGATAAGGAAATAATGTTTAGTGCAAGGTAAAGCCAGCAAAGCCTGTTCAAGGATAGTTCAAGCATCACCAATGAGGTAGATTTCACAGAGAGAATGGTGAATCTGTGGAATTCTCTGCCACAGAAGGTAGTCGAGGCCAGTTCATTGGCTATATTTAAAAGGGTTAGATGTGGCCCTTGTGGCTAAAGGGATCAGGGGGTATGGAGAGAAAACAGGATACTGAGTTGGATGATCAGCCATGATCATATTGAATGGCGGTGCAGGCTCGAAGGGCCGAATGGCCTACTCCTGCACCTATTTTCTATTTTCTATGTTTCTATTGTAGTTCAGCACTGCTCTCTGGTTGTGGTAGGATGATTCAGTTGCCTGATAACAGCTAGGAAGAAACTGTCCCTGAATCTGGAAGTGTGTGCTTCCATACTTTCATACAATTTGCCTGATGGAACAGGGGAGAAGAGGAAGTGGCCAGGGTGCGACTCATCCATGATTACGCTGCTAGGTGATTATTTGGGTGGTGGGCCGTGCTCGTCTGCAGCTGCTGATTCCCGTGCTGATCGCTTCTGCAATGGGTTTAAGAACCTGGTCGTGGCACCAGGTGTACCGGCCCTGCCCAAGAGCCTTTGGGCAACAGCTCAGGATGTGTTCCAACGTCCCCTTGCCTGAGCATTGCTCCAGATTGCCCTTGCCTGAGCATTGCGGGCAATCTGTAGATTCCCCTTTGCCCCAGGTGAAGAGATTCGATGGGCTGGGCAGGACATCTTACACTGCCTGAACCAGTGTAGTAAACTTATAGGAATTTTCATATTAGAAATATTGAAACTTTATTTTTTCAACTAGCGACCAATTTGTTCCTCAGAGTTCCTGTCAAAAATCAGCACTTTCAAAACTCATTCAAATGCTCTTCTGTGTAGAGAAGCGTTATCTTCTTAAAAATGCTTCTTTATAAAGTGCATGAATGGTGTTTTGGGGTATTAATAGAGATAACATCCAATAATATAGATAATTTGCCACCGTTATGTCCTGAGTATTGATTGTCCTGGGAGATTATTGGAATTTATTGTAATATCTTTTTGCACAACAAATACCAAAATTCATTTTTTCCCTTTTGTTGTAATGTTTGAAATACTGATGAAAGATCACTTACTTAAACCTTTATTTCCATTTCTGTTTTTAAACATACTTCCCGATGATCCATGCTTAATTACAAAATTCACAATTACATGTATATTGTATCTTGGTTCATACTGAACTAGTCATCCTGTGACATAATACTGAAGACTTGAATTTGGAATGCACCACGTCAGTTAAAAAAATTGGATTATATTGGTTAATTTCTGATTAAGAAGGCGATGATGGGTAATGGTAAATTTACTGATCTTGCAATCCGAATCTTGACCACTGAAGTGGAGACAAAAGTTGAAATCCCATCATGGTAGCTGTGGAATTTTATTCAAATAATTAAATAATTCAGGAGCTCAGAAATAAAAGCTTTAGTCAGTAATGGCACGCAGAAAACGATAGGATTCTCCTTCATAAATGTCCTTCAGGGAAAAAAATCTACCCACCTATGTATCACCTGTGGCTGACTCAAAACTACCTCCTTTACTTTTTTGGGGTATGTAGGGGAAATGAATGAACCAGTGATGTCCACGTCCTGTGAATGAATGAAAAGAAAATCCGTAAAAGGGATCATAAATCTGCAAGATTGATTACCTGCTACAAATTAACCTTGAGGAATGCTATTACATTTGAAGATTTGATCTAGATTAATTAACTGGAGAAATCTCACAACATTTTGAGAGTTTGTTGAAGTCATTCCATTAAAGTTAAATGTATAATAATAAATCTTTAATTCCCCAAATCATACCTAAAAGACATGGCAGGAATATATTGAGATAATTTCCAATTGCAAGGATGTATCCGGTTGGCACAGCAAGAAGCTTAAAGCCATCCATGATCTTGAAGTACAAGTCATTAGCACCCTGGAAGTGGCAGGCGTGGGTAGAAAGGTAAAGAAGGAGTACGTCTTACTTGCCTCAGGGCATTGAGTCTGAGAATCAGAAATTCTGAAGAAGGGTCCCGGCCCAAAACATCACCTATACATGGATGCTGCTTGACCCGCTGAGTTACTATGGAATTTGTCTTTTTTTAGACATGTTGCAACTTTGTAAAACATTGCTTCAGCCAATTTGGAGTATTGTGTGTAGTTTTTGTTACCCCAATACATAAAGGATGTGGAGGCTTTGGAAAGAGTGCAGAGAGAATCACCAGGATTTGAAAGTATTAGTTGTACGGGGAAATTGGACAAACGTGGATCGTTTTCTCCAGCGTCGTAGGCTGAGGGGGGATCTGATCGGTTTATAAAATTATGAGAAGCATGGATATGGTAGTCTTCTTCTTAGGGTAGAATTATCAAACATGAGAGGTAATAGGTTTAAAGTAGGGGGAAATTTCAAAGAAAGTGGATAGGGAGCTTTTTTTACACAGAGAGTAGCAGGTGTCTGGAACAAGCTGCTGGTGAAGGGGATGCGGGGTGGGGCAGTGATTGGTTGAAGCAGACACAATAGTGAAATTTAAGAGGCATTTATATGAACTTGCAGGGAATAATGGATTATGTGTAGGCAGATGAGGTTAGTTTAATTTGCCAATGTGATTGGCTCAGGGTCGAAGGGCTTGTTCTTGTGCTGCATTGTTCTATGTTCTGTTAGAGGATAAAGTTCAAGATTCTTGCATTTGCAGTTTCTCATGTCTCTATGGATATGTTAGGTTGATAACATTAGTTTCTTGTTGATGCGATAAATGCAGTAAATCACAATTTTAGTTAAAATTGTCATATATGCTAATAGTATTTTTACCCAAACCTAACAAGATATTTTACAATTTTCCCACATCTAATATAAAATCATAAGACTTACTGCTTTTGTCAAAGGATCCTGCAGTGCATATAATTAAAACATACAGCCCAGGCAATTCTCAATGCATTTTATTTTTATTTAACTTCCTTGTGGCAATCCCACTAACATTTTATGACAAGTTCATTAATGATGTTCCACTAATAAAAGAGGGATTTTATGGGAGTCTAAACTGCAATGCAGATTGCAAGAATTAATTTAATCTAATATTTATCATTCACAATTGTGTATCTGGAATAGGATTATGTGGCACATGCTTTTCAGCTGGACAGATTTTAAGCAAATGAAACAATTTGTTAGAATTATTGAAATGTTACGAAAAAATGGCCAGAACAGTTGAAATGCCACTTTGTAAAAATGGTTATTGAAAATTTTTTGAATTGCATCTTTGAGTTACATTATTCTTGAATGTCAATGAAGGGAGATAAAACATATGTCTGCAAGGCTCCTTCATTCTGGCAGATTTGTTCATTTGAAAAAATACTATTGATGTCACATTGCATATCTTGACACAACTACAAAAACACCGTGTTGAAATTTATTTTCATTTGTATTTAAAAATAATAGATCTGCCATTATTTCTGTTTTTCGATGAAGTTTTCAATGGATTTACGACATCCTTTATTGCAAAATGGTGAATTGATGTGATAACAGCAACTTTAAGAAAGTTATTTTTGATGTTCAGTGCCAAAGGAAGGAATTCTGGTTCCAATAGCATTTCTCAATTCTGGCTGCTTACTGAAAAAATTGATCATTTTAAAATTGAATGAAAACATGTTCATTAGTATTAGCTATGATGAAATTGACTGAAACGAGTATTTAACGACTCACTGATCTGAACAGAGCTATGCATCATTTAATTAGATCTTTTGTTTTGAGATAGTGCCCAGTAGTTTTGCACTTTCCTACCAGTTGAAACATCCACTCAGCTTTCACCTTGTCATTTAATTGGCCATTGTAATTTTCCTTTACTGTGTCGGCGAATAGTAGAATCTGGGAAAATTGATGGGAATATGAGGATAGGCTATATGGAGAATTAGTGGGGGAAGTACAGTATTTGGTATTGGTTTATTATTGTCATATGGTTGAGATGCAATGAAAATCTTCATTTTGCATGCCATCCAAGCAGATTGTGTGTTGTCATACAGTACATGATTATATTAGGATTAGAAAAAGGGAACAGAGTGCAGAATATAGTTTTATGGCTACAGAGCAAGTGCACAATAAAAAATAATCATGTGTGAGGGTAGAATGGAAAATCTGGAAACATAATTGACATACGAGAGGTCCATTCAAGGGTCTGATAACTATGAGGAACAAGCTGTTCTTCAATCTGATGTTACATTCTTTCAATAGACTAAGCTGCATCAAACACTGCCGTTTCTTGCAGTCTTGGATAGAGCGATGGCCATACCAAACTGTGCTGCATCTGGGTAGGATGCTTTCTACTGCGGTATTGTAATGGGATTGCTCTGTGCGTTGAGGTCAACTCAATGGGCTGTGGTGTCCTCCTTCTAAACTGTAAAGAAATATAAGATAATATAATTCGTATTTTAATTTGGTTTCTTTTGTTTGTTGTTGAATTTTATTATTTACTAGACCAAGTGCAGACCCGTTGGGCCTGTTCCCCCAACGTGCGGTTGTGGGGGGGAGGCGGCATGCAGCGTCACACACACTAACTATCCCCCCCCCCCCGCACTCACGCTAATTACCCCCCTTGATATTATATTAATATTATTAATTTGCTCCTTTTACCCCATAACCACCCTATCTACTGACGCATAGCCCCCAACTTGCAGTCACATCTAGAGAGGGGGGGGGTGGTGGTAGAGAGTTAGGGCAGAGAGAGAAGGGGCAGAGACACAGAGAGAGGGGCAAGAGGGAGAGGGGGTGGCGAGGAGGAGAAGAGGGAGGGTGGGTGAGAGGGGAAAGGTGGGGGTGGAGGGGAGGAGAGAGAGAAGGTGAGAGTGAGGGGGAGAGTGGGGGGAGAGGTGAGAGGGGGGAGAGGAGGGGGAGAGGTGAAGGGAGGGGGAGAGGTGAGGGGAGGGGGAGAGGTGGGGAGCAGGGAGGGTGGAGGGAAGGGGGTAGGGGTGTGTGGAGAGGAGGGGGGTTTAGGGGAGGGACGGTGGGGGAGGGGATGGAGGGGAGGAGTGGGACAAAAAGAGGGGAGAAAGAGAGAGGGGGGAGAGGAGAGGGGGGGGAAGAGGAGAGGGGGGGAGAGAGGAGAGGGGGTAGAGAGGAGAGGGGGAGAGGTGGGGAGCAGGGAGGGGGAGGGGGTGGAGGGAAGGGGGTAGGGGTGTGTGGAGGGGAGGGGGGTTTAGGGGAGGGACGGTGGGGGAGGGGATGAGGGGGAGAAAAAGAGGGGAGAGAGAGAGGGGGTATTGGAGAGGAGAGGAGGGGGGGAGAGGACAGGGGGGGAGAGGACAGGGGGAGAGGACAGGGGGAGAGGACAGGGGGGGAGAGGAAATGGGGGAGGCGAGGAGGGGGGAGGCGAGGAGAGGGGGGCGAGGAGAGGGGGGGAGAGGAGAGGGGGGGAGAGGAGAGGGGGAGAGGAGAGGGGGGAGGAGGAGAGGAGAGGGGGGAGAGGAGAGGGGGGAGGGTGGAGGGGGGAGGAGAGGGTGTGAGGAGAGGGGGGGAGAGGAGGGGGGGGGAGAGGAGAGGGGGGGGGAGGAGAGGGGGGGGAGGAGAGGGGGGGAGAGGAGAGGGGGGGAGAGGAGAGGGGGGAGAGGAGAGGGGGGGGGGAGAGGAGAGGGGGGGGGAGTGAGGGGAGGGGGAGAGGTGGGGAGCAGGGAGGGGGAGGGGGGGTGGAGGGAAGGGGGTAGGGGTGTGTGGAGGGGAGGGGAGTTTAGGGGAGCGACGGTGGGGGAGGGGATGAGGGGGAGTAAAAGAGGGGAGAGAGAGAGGGGGGAGTGGAGAGGAGAGGAGGGGGGGGAAGAGGAGAGGAGGGGGGGGGGGAAGAGGAGAGGGGGGAGAGGAGAGGGGGGGAGAGGAGAGGGGGGAGAGGAGAGGGGGGAGAGGAGAGGGGGAGGGGAGGAGGGGGAGAGAGGCGAGGGGGGAGGAGAGGAGAGTGGGACGAGAGGGGGAGAGGAGAGGGGCTGAGGAGAGAGGGGGTGGAGCGGAGAGGGGGGGAGAGGCGAGGGGGGGCGAGGAGGGGGGGGATTGAGGAGAGGTGGGGATAGGAGCGGGGGGGAGAGGAAGAGGGGGGAGAGGAGAGGGGGGGAGAGGATGAGGGTGGGAGAGGATGGGGGACGGAGAGGATGGGGGGAGAGAGGAGGGGGGAGAGGAGGGGGGAGAGGCGGGTGTGGGCTGAGGAGGAGAGGGGGGAGAGGATGAGGGGGGGGAGAGCAGAGGGGGGGAAGAGGAGGGGGGGAGAGGCGAGGGGGGGAGAGGAGAGGGGGGAGAGGAGAAGGGGGGGAGAGGAGAGGGGGGGAGAGGAGAGGGGTGGGGAGAGGAGAGGGGGGAGAGGAGGGGGGAGCGGATGGGGGGCGAGGGGGCAGGGAGAGGAAGAGGGGTGTGGGGAGAGGGTTGCGGGGGGGAGAGGCGGGGGGGGAGAGGAGAGGGGGGGATAGGAGCAGGTGGGGAGAGAAGAGGGGGGGAGAGGAGAGGGGGGGAGAGGAGAGGGGGGAGAGGAGGGGGGAGAGGATGGGGGGGAGAGGAGGGGGGAGAGGAGGGGGGAGAGGAGGGGGGAGAGGAGGGGGGAGAGGAGGGGGGAGAGGAGGGGGGAGAGGAGGGGGGAGAGGAGGGGGGGAGAGGAGAGGGGGAGAGGAGAGGGGGGAGAGGAGAGGGGGAGAGGGAGAGGAGTGGGAGAGGGGGAGGGGGGAGTGGAGAGGGGGGGAGTGGAGAGGGGGAGGAGAGGAGAGAGGTGGGGAGTGGAGGGGGGAGAGGAGAGGGGGGGGGGAGGGAGGGGAGAGATAGTGCCTTTTTATTTCAACCCAAACCCCCCAAACAACCATTTGCAGGCAGTGCTTTTTTACTTTAACCATATTTTCATTTTCAAACCACATTAAGGGTACTTACTCACAGTTGTGTGGACATGTTCAGTGCTATTCACAGCTCAGAGAAACATGACCCTCTGCCTTCCTCCAGCTTGCAGACTAATTGAGGCACACCACTTCCTGGTTTTATAGTCCATCCCCCCTGCCGCCAGCGGGGGCAGCAGAGAGAATGGGGAATTTTGTAAAATCATTAATATCTCTGTCATTTTTCATCGACTGGAAAAATCCTCGGCACACATGCGGCGGAGGGGGGCTCTGAGCGAGGTGGCCAAAAAATGACGGCCGTAGGTGGCGGCATTCTCTCGGAAATCGCAGCACAGATCGCCAAAACCGGTCAAGAACAGACTTTTAGTAATATAGATTTGACTCATTTTAACATATAGCGTTGAAAGCCTTTGCAGTTTTGTTTCCTCTGTTCATTCACCTTTCTAGCCCCTCCCACCCTCTATCCCACACGCCAACCCCACCAAAGGTATTGTAGGTTATATGAAAAATGCTTAGATGATCACCAAGCCAAATAGCTTGAGAATAGAGTTCTTTAAATGTTTATTAACATTTGCAGTTTTGTCATTGTGAATGTTATTCAGAAAACAGGTTCATCCACTTTAATAACCTTATTACAAAATGAATGATGTGCTTCTAAGTAGTACCTAACAGTAGTACCTAACAGATTTTGCAGTGGTTTCAGACCATTTACTTTCAGGAATGCTTTCTTTAGTCATTCATGCGTTTTTCATTTTTTACCCACTCGTTTATCAAGATATTTAGTTTAACAAGTAATTAGAGCATAGTATACGGGTATAGTAGGCAGTGAAGAAAGCTAATGGCATGTTGGGCTTCATAACGAGAGGATTTGGGTATCGTAGCAAAGGGGTCCTTCTGCAGTTGTACAGGGCCCTGGTGAGACCACACCTGGAGTATTGTGTGTAGTTTCGGTCTCCTAATTTGAGGAAGGACATTTGGGTCTCCTAATTTGAGGAAGGACATTCTTGTTATTGAGGGAGTGCAGCGTAGGTTCACCAGGTTAATTCCCGGGATGGTGGGACTGACATATAATGAAAGAATGGGTCGACTGACTTGTATTCACTGGAATTTAGAAGGATGAGGGGATCTTATGGAAACATATAAAATTAATAACGGACTGGACAAGCTAGATGCAGGAAACATGTTCCCGATGTTGGGGGAGTCCAAAACCAGGGGCCACAGTTTAAGAATAAGGGGTAGACCATTTAGATGAGGAAAAACATTTTCACCCAGAGAGTTGTGAATTTGTGGAATTCTCTGCCTCAGAAGGCGTTGGAGGCAGAGTCACTGGATGCATTCAAAAGAGAGTTAGATAGAGCTCTTAGGGCTAACCGAATCGATGGATATGAGGAGAAGGCAAGAACGTGGTACTGATTGTGGATGATCAGCCATGATCACATTGAATGGCGTTGCTGGCTCGAAGGGCAGAATGCACCTATTTTCTATGTTTCTATGTTAAGGTCCATGTTTCATTTTCCATGTTCCAATTAAACTTGAAATAAGCTGCCCCATTTTCTCTTTCTCTGCAACATTGTTTAACATGACCCCAGTCTTTCTTTTGCTGCACCTCAAAGTTTAGTACTTCCATTTAAATTCTCTTGACTGCTATGAATTATCTATGCAGCAGATAAACCTTGAGGCGATTTGTGCTGAATGGCATAAGTGTGCACTGAAATCTTGGACATATGAAGTGTTATTAACAGTTACATGGCACGGAAACGGGTCCTTCGGCCCAACCTGTCCATGACGACCAAGATGCCCTATCAAAGCTATTGTGTACCTGCACTTTACAACAATTCCTTGAAGTTGGTGAAAATGGAAAAAATAATAAGATAGGTTATCCATTTTTTAAATGTAACTGTTTTGAAATGCCCAGCAGGTATCAACATGCAGACTATTGCACTAAGAAGTAAACTCTAATAACAGCAATCAAAAATAACAGTTAACGTTTTCTTTTCTAGAAAACCAATTATTCACTCTTTCCTCCCAAAGGGCAAGCAATCCAGAATCCATTTAATTCTGGAAGCAGGACACATTTCTTGCTCAACCTACCTCCACCTTACAGCAGGACTTTCCCTGGGAATCCTTCATTCACGTACAGGTGCCTGCCTTTCACAAGGATAACATCTGTGCTGAGCGACGATAACTCAAGGAGTCTTACACGCCATCATGTCTGTAGCAAAAATAATTCATTGATTTGCATTTGATGCTAGCTCTGTGGGCACCAGTAATGTCACTCGTCGTGGAGTGAAACGGAATCATACAGCACAGAAACAGGCACTTTGGCACACCATGTCCATGCTGATCTATCAGATCTATCTCAATCCCATTTATCTGCATTTGGCCCCAGTATTATGCAATGACAGATGTTTGGCCACAGTGCTGCACTGTAAGGTTTGAGAGCTTGTTATGGACTCAGACTTCAAGAATATGTGTAGGAAGGAACTGCAGATGCTGGTTTACACCAAAGATAGACACAAAATGCTGGTGTAACTCAGAGGGACAGGCAGTATCTCTGGAGAGAGGAATGGTTGACATTTTGGTTGAGACCCTTCTTCAGATCCGAGAATAAGCTGGTTACTGGCCCAGTCTGGCCCCTGGACCAAACCTGTTATCTGATGGAATCCTAGGATCAACACTTGATATCAGCTGGACCCTAAAGACTGACCGACATCAAGTCGATCCTGTGAATTTAGCCCCCTGCACCATTAACATCGAATGGGTCCAAAGGAATCATCTGGCCACAGCTGGTTCCCAAGGACAATAGACAATAGACTATGTGCAGGACTATTAGGCTCTTCGATCCAGCACTGCTATTCAATGTGATCGTGGCTGATCATCCCCAATCTGTACCGCGTTCCTGCCTTCTACCCATGTCCCTGACTCCGCTATCTTTAAGAGCCCCAACAAGCTCTCTCTTGAAAGTATCCAGAGAACCGCCCTCCACCCTTCTCTGAGGCAGAGAATTCCACAGACTCACAACACTCTGTGTGAAAAAGTGTTTCCTCATCTCCGTTCTAAATGCCTTACCCCTTTATTCTTAAACTGTGGCCCCTGGTTCTGGACCCCCCCCCCCCCACCTACATCGGGAACATGTTTCCTGCCTCTAGCGTGATCAAACCCTTCATTATCTTATATGTTTCAATAAGATGCCCTCTCATCCTTCTAAATTCCAGAGTATACAAGCTCAGCCGCTCCATTCTCTCAGCATATGACAGCCCCGCCATCTTGGGGATTAACCTTGTGAACCTACGCTGCACTCCCGCAATAGCAAGAATGTCCTTCCTCATATTAGGGGACCAAAACTGCACACAATATTCCTAGTGTGGTCTCATCAGGGCCCTATACTACTGGAGAAGGACCTCTTTGCTCCTATACTCAATTCCTCTTGTTATGTCACAATGAATGGCGGTGCTGGCTCGAAGGGCCGTATGACCTCCTCCAGCACCTATTCTCTATGTTTCTATGTAACATGCTATTCACTTTCTTCACTGCCTGCTGTACCTGCATGCTTACTTTCATTGACTGATGAACAAGGACCCCCAGATCCTGTTGTACTTCCCCTTTTTCCAACTTGATACCATTTAGATAATAATCTGCCATCCTGTTTTTGCTACCAAAGTGGATAACCTAACTTTTATCCACATTTAAATGCATCTGCCATTCATCTGCCCACTCACCCACCCTGTCCAAGTCGCCCTGCTTTCTCATAGCATCTTCCTCACAGTTCACACTGCTAGGCACGAAAATCGCTGTCAAAACATGGAGGGAGGACATAATTTCTTGGCAGCCGCGGTCGCACATGCATGTGCGCGCACACACACACACACACACACACACACACACACACACACACACACACACACACACACACACACACACACACACACACACACACACACACACGGGATGCTTCGGCCGTGGCCCCCTGTGGATGGTAACATCGGGAGCTGACCTGGTTGGTGACCGACTCCGAAATCCAGCAACACTAGCTTCATCTGCCCCGAATCGTGGGGCTTGAATCTGAGCCTTGCGGCACCCCACTTGTCACTGCCTGCCTTCTGAAAGGGACCCGTTAATCCCTACTCTTTGTTTCCTGTTTGCCAACCAATTTTCTATCCAT
Organism: Amblyraja radiata; assembly: GCF_010909765.2. Lineage (NCBI taxonomy): Eukaryota > Metazoa > Chordata > Chondrichthyes > Rajiformes > Rajidae > Amblyraja > Amblyraja radiata. The sequence goes on from NC_045956.1 coordinate 172,243,623, forward strand.
GTCAGCACTCTACCGCCAATACCATGTGCCCTATTTTGCCCACTAATCAAAGGCTTTCTGAACTCCAGGTACACTACATCCACTGGCTCCCCCTTGTCCATTTTCCTAGTTACATCCTCAAAAAATTCAGAAGATTAGTCAAGCATGATTTCCCCTTCGTAAATCCATGCTGACTCGGACTGATCCTGTTACTGCTATCCAAATGTGCCACTATTTCATCTTTTATGATTGACCAGCATTTTCCCCACCACCGATGTCAGGCTAACTGGTCTATAATTCCCTGTTTTCTCTCTCCTGCCTTTCTTAACATTAGCTACCCTTCAATCCACAGGAACTGATCCTGAATCTATAGAACACTGGAAAATGATCACCAATGCGTCCACAATTTCTAGAGCCACTTCCTTATGTACCCTGGGATGCAGACCATCAGGCCCTGGGAATTTATTATCCTTCAATTCCATCAGTCTATCCAACACTATTTCCTGCCTGATATGGATTTCCTTCAGTTCCTCCGTCACCCCAGATCCTCGGGCCACCAGTACATCAGGAAGATTGTTTGTGATGGAATTGGGTGGGCAATCTCATCAGTCCCTAGGAATTGGGTCGGCAATCCCATCAGTCCCTTTCCCCATTTATTTCCCTGTAACTTATTTTTCCCTCACATCCTCAGGGACTCACCATGATGCTACAGTCACTTTCATAAACTTGGATTAATTCACAGTACCCAATGAACTTTTCTGTATGTTTTTGGGGCGTTGGAGGAAACTGGAGCATCAGAAAATCCACTCAAACAGGCAGAACATGCACACTCCACACAGACAGCTCCTGGGATCAGGATTGAAACCATGTTACTGGATATGTGTGGCAATCAGCACTATCTGCAACATCTCATTCCACAGTTGCTTGAATACATTTGAATTGTATTTGTCTCAAACACGAATAGCCTTTTATTCCATTTGTCTTGTCAGTGAAATTGGTTCAGTGCTGTATTGAGTGTTTCAATTAAATATATTTATGGCTCCTATTTGTTGGTAGTAAAAGTTACCTATGTTTTATGTAATTATGTTTTTAATCATTATTTTCCTCTTCACCCTTGCAGGATAGTATAAATACTATTGTTTTCCATTTCTGTATTTTATGTCAGTTAATCACAGATATAGATGCCGTGAGCCCCTAATTTCATCTAAAGCCAAAAGCACTAATGTTAATTATAGTTTAGTTTAGAGATACAGCGCGTAAACAGGCCCTTCGGCCCACCGAACCCGCACTGACCAGCGATCCCCGCACATTAACACACACAAGGGACAATTTTAGATTTATACCAAGCCTACAAACCTGTACATCTTTGTAGTGTCGGAGGAAACCGAAGATCTTGGAGAAAACGTCAGATGGTCACGGAGAGAACATACAAACTCAGTACAGACAGCACCCGTAGTCGGGATCAACCCCAGGTCTCTGGCGCTGTGAGGCAGTTCTACCGCTGCGCCTCCATGCCACCGTTACACAAGCTAGGTTACATTTACAAACGATAAATGCAGATCTTGTTTTGATCATAAATAAAAAGAGTAATGAATTTACAAAGTTAATATTTTTTTGTGAATGAAATATGCAGTGGAGAATTCTTAGCTCACCACTACACAATCCAGCTGGTCAAAGTGGCAGTCAGGCACTTTTTCCTTAGTATTTATGATTCATTCCAGCCTGTCCCTATTTTATTTCCTTATTTATAACAGTGATACAGCTACCAATGGCTGTGGGGCCTTTGGATGATTTTATCCATGTGCTGCAGAATTAGGGCTATGATAATTCAAATGCACAGGAAGACAAGAGGCTGCAGAGTGGAGAACTCAGCCCAGACAATCACGAGCATAGGGTTTCCCACCATTGAAAACATTACCTCCATGAGGCATTGCCTCAGGAAGGCAGTATCTATTGACACGGAACTCCATCATCTGGGCCATACCCTTATCACCCTGCTACCATTTCAAATTGGAACCTTGCTTCAGACAGATGGGTCCCGACCCAAAATGTCACCTCTTCATGTTCTCTAGGGATGTTGCCTGACCCGCTAAGTTACTCTATCTGGTACCTTGTGTCTTTTGAATAAAAAAACGAACATGTGGTCTCAGACTTCTTTTTTCAGAAGCTAACAATTAGTTCCTAGATTTTATTGACATGGAGCAGGAGATAGTTGTTGTCGCACCACTCAATCAGGTGTTCTTAGTTTAGTGAGTTGAGTTTAATTTAGTTCAGAGATACAGCGTGGAAATACACCGTGGAGATACACGGGAGATACACCGGGCTCATGTTGACCGTGATCACCCATACCCCTACCGGTTAATTGAAATGTGGGAGGAAACTAGAGCACCCAGAGGAAACTCACACGGTCACAGGGAGAACATATAAACTCCGTACGGACAGTACCCATAGTCAGGGTAGAATCTGGGTTTCTTGAGCTGTAAGGTACCAACTCAACCGCTACCCAATTGTGCCGCCCATATACCGCTCTCCTGTGATTTGTTCGACAGCAAAGGTGTATTTAAGGAGGTTGTATATAGTATTGGCACCGTACTTAGCCATACAATCAGGGTGTAAAGAGAGTAAAGCAGGGTGCAATGCTTGCAGCCTTGAGGTGCACCTGTGCTTATGGTCATTGAGGAGGAGATGTCCAGTTGTAATGTGATGTACAGAGGTGCATGTCTTGGAACTTGGTGAAGAGATTGGAATTTGGAGGGAATGATTGTGTTATTAGACAATAGACAATAGGTGCAGGTGTAGGCCATTCGGCACTTTGAGCCAGCACCGCCATTCAATATGATCATGGCTGATCATTCACAATCAGTACCCCATTCCTGCCTTCTCTCCATATCCCTTCACTATCCCTAAGAGCTCTATCTAACTCTCTCTTGAAAGCATCTGTTCCTGCCTCCCCATATCCTCTGACTTCGCTATCTTTAAGCTCTCTCTTGAAAGCATCCAGAGAACCAGCCTCCACTGCCCTCTGAGGCACAGTTCCACACACTCACAACTCTCTGTGTGATAAAGTTTTTCCTCATCTCCGTTCTAAATGGCTTACCACTTATTCTTAAACTATGGCCCTGGGTTCTGGACTCCCCCAACATTGAGAACATGTTTCCTGCCTCTGGCGTGTACAACCCCTTAATAATCTTATATGTTTCAATGTTCCACTCTCATCCTTCTAAATTACAGAGTATATAAGCCCAGCTGCTCCAATCTATCAACATATGACAGTCTCGCCATCCCGGGAATTAGACAATATACAATAGGTGCAGGAGTAGGCCATTGGGCTCTTCATGGCTGATCATTCACATTCAATACCCCATTCCAGCCTTCTCACCATATCCCCTGACTCCACTATCTTTAAGAGCTCTATATAACTCTCTCTTGAAAGCATCCAGATAATTGGCCTCCACTGCCTTCTGAGGCAGAGAATTCCACAGACTCACAACTCTCTGTGTGAAAAAAATGTTTCCCCATCTCCATTAAAAATGGCTTACCCCTTTTTCTTAAACTGTGGCCCCTGGTTCTGGACTCCCCCAACATCGGGAACATGTTTCCTGCCTCTAGCATGTCCTCCTTGGTGAAGACAGATCCAACATACCTGTTCAACTCATCTGCCATTTTCTTGTTCCCCATAATAAATTAACCTTGTGAACCTACGCTGCACTCCCTCAATAGCATGAACGTCCTTCCTCAAGTTTGGAGAGCAAAACTGCACAGGTGTGGTCTCACTGAGGGCCTGTACAACTGCAGGAAGACCTCTTTGCTCCTATGCTCAACTCCTCTTGTTATGAAGGCCAACATGCCATTCGCTTTCTTCACTGCCTGCTGTACTTCCATGCTTACTTTCAGTGACTGATGAACAATGTCCCCCAGATCCCATTGTACTTCCCCTTTTCCCCTTTTCCCAACTTGACACCATTTAGACAATAATCTGCCTTCCTGTTTTTGCCACCAAAGTGGATAACCTCACGTTTATCCAAACTACATCTCCCATGCATCTGCCCACTCACCCAACCTGTCCAAGTCGCCCTGCATCCTCATAGCATCTTCACACTGCCACCAGGCTTTGTGTCATCTGCAAATTTGCTAATGCTACTTTTAATCCCTTCATCCAAATCATTAATATATATTGTAAATAGCTACGGCCCCAGCACCGAACCTTGCGATACTCCACTAGTCACTGCCTGCCATTCTGAAAGGGATCCATTAATTCCTACTCTTTGTTTCTTGTCTGCCAACCAATTTTCTCTCCATGTCAGCACCATATCCCCAATCCCCATAACCACCATGTGCTCTAATTTTGCCCACTAATCTCCTATGTGGGACCTTATCAAATGCTTTCTGAAAGTCCAGGTACACTGCATCCACTGGCTCTCCCTTGTCCATTATCCTGATTACATTCGCAAAAAATTCCAGAAAATTAGTCAAACATGATTTCCCCTTTGTAAATCCATGCTGACTCGGATCGATTCTGCTACTGCTATCCAAATGTGCCGCTATTTCATCTTTTATAATTGACTCCAGCATCTTCCCCACCACCGATGTCAGGCTAACCGTCTATAATTCCCTGTTTTTTCTCTGCCACCCTTCTTAAAGAATGGGACTACATTAGCTACCTTCCAATCCACAGGAACTGATCCTGAATCTATATAACATTGGAAAATGATCACCAATGCGTCCACGATTTCTAGAGCCACTTCCTTAAGTACCCTGGGATGCAGACCACCAGGTCCTGGGTATCTTGGTACATGTAATAGTAAAGAACCATTGAACCATTGATTTGAACCCATATCTTTGTGAAGTCAATGACAACTGTGGCATGTTCATTCTAGTGTGCTGCGAAACCAGCACTTTCTAGTTTCTTTACCGGTGCCATTATCTTCTGTCTCTGCATGTGGTTAGATTTTCCGAAGTGCAGAATGAGATTTGTGTGGTCGGTGTTCTTAATGGTGTAAGTGGTCAAGTGTGTTGGTTCCTCTAAACTTGAGCATGACATGATAAAGATAGTTAGGCGGAGAATACTTCAAGATAGCATGTTTGAAATCCCGGTGATGTAGTTAGTGGAAGGCTCTGGATTGCATCGTTTTGCGATGTTGATTGCAGCACTCAATTCCTGTCTGCAGGAGGTGGAATGTAGACTGCCATCTAGGTGTCTTTATGTTTAGGGTGGATTTAAAATGAGCCCACATGACTGTGGCCAGAAAATGAATATTGCAGTTGAGATAGGGAATTGAACAGAGGTTTCACATGTTGGGCACTACATAGTGATCGGTTTACTAATTTAAGAAATCACTTAAAATTCTATGTAGTGTTCAGAAACGGAATTGCAGAAGAGTTTTATATGTGTTCTTGTCCTTAGATACAGCTGCCGGTGTGCAGAGATGCATTATTGATGAGCTTTGTTGAGTCTTTCAAAATAACAAATAACTGTAAATTTCTGCATGCACATCAGACACAGGTGATATGTGTTGCAAGAAAGAAAAATGTTCGGGCAACAATGTAAGACATTTTCAGAGTATTCTTATTGAGAAAATCCATTAAAAGACTATGCATTATTTCACTGGTATACCTAAGCTGTGTCTTAAACCATAATTAACTGAATAATTGTCATTCCCTTCCAATTATTAATTGAATAATTTTTGGAATAGTGTATACATTTCATCTTTGATGCTTGATCTCATTTACATGTTATAACCTTCATTGTGCATGCAAAAGTAGTGTTGCTTACCTCCTAGATTGGTGTCAGTTAATTTTTCACTGTGCCTAATGACATCATGATGGGCATTGAACATTGCATAACAAAACTCAGTCTTCTTCCGTAGTAAAAAAACACTGTAAATGGTCTCCAGAGATCTCCTGGCACTAACAATGTTATGAACAAAACATCCACCCTGTAATTTCATAGAATCGTGAAAACTTTATAACATTATAGACTTTGGTGATGCCTTGATTAGGGGGTATTAATTATTTTTAATTCAGTTTTATTTGTCATATGTAGGTTAACACAGGATCAACGGTACAATAAAATGTGTTTGACAAGACAATGGGCCACCTCAGCAATAATATAATGAGGATAAAATAAGATTAAAATGACATTGGTAAGGTAAAAAGACAATAATAAGATAATCAACATTTATGATGTAAAGTGTGTTTACATGCAGCCATGCTCCTGTATCGTCTGCCTGATGGTAACGAGGATAGTCTGCGTGCTGGGTGGCTGTGGTCCTTGATGATGTTGTGTGCCTTCCACAGGCACCGCCTGTGGAAAATGTCCTGAATGGTCGGGAGACAGTTGCCTGTGATGTGCTGTGCCGCCTTCACCACACTCTGTAGTGATTTGCGGCTGTGGGCAGAACAGTTCCTGTACCAGACTGTGATGCAGCCCGTCAGCAGGCCCTTGATGATACATCTGTAGAAGTTTGTGAGGATGCTGGCGTTCATGCCAAACTTCCTCAGTCTTCTCATGAAAAAGAGCCACTAGCAGGCTTTTTTTGTTATTGTGTCCATGTGCAGTGTCCAGGAGAGATCCTCAGTGATGTGCACACCGAGGAACTGGCTACAGTTGGACAGACTTGTATTGTTTAGTCTGGAATGCTGGAGGATGCAAGGAGACTTGATAGAAGGATATAGAATTATGAGAGGCATAGATAAGATAGACAATCCAAACCTTTTTCGCATGATGGAAAAATCAAATACAAGAGGGTATAGCTTTAAGGTGAAAGGGGCAAAGTTTAAGGGAGAAGTTTGCGGCAAGCTTTTTACACAGAGAGTGGTGAGTGCCTGGAACATGATGTTTGAGGCAGAAATGATAGTGGCTTTTAAGACCCTTTTGAATAGGCATATGGATATGCAGAGAATGGAAGGATATGGATTATGTGCAGGTTGATAAGAGGTGGTCTTGGCATCATGCTCGGCATTGTGAGCCGAATGTCTTGTTCTTATGCTGTAGTGTTCTATGTCCTATGTTTTATTTGAGCCGTGATAGCTGTTCCTGTCATACAAAATCCTGCAAACCAAATCTTCAGCCAATATTCCAGACTTTAATCTGTAACCCTGGAGGTCATGGCTCTTTAAGTACAACTACAGGCACAGTTCAGGTGTAGTGTGGGTCTGCCTTTCCATCCTTTCAAGTGATAAAGCTTCAGATCTCATGCCAGTGATCCAACACAACACAGGTCCCTTTAGTGCAGCTGTCCTTGATAGTTTTGGTAGGTGACCAATGCTTAGTTCAACTCTTAATATATCATTGGTGGCATAATATGTCTAACATAGATATAATAAATGAATTCTGGCGATGAGGTGAGATTGACAACCATCAAGGCAGCATTTGGCAAAGTGTGACATCAAGACACTGGCAATACTGGTCAAAGAGACAACATTTGTGTGATTGATTTTACTTTACATGAGGGTATATAGTAGTTGTGAAAGTCAATCATTACAGCCCCATATTATGCCTCCAGGGATTTGTCAGTACAGGTGCCTTGGTCCAACTATCATCAGCTGCGTTATCAATGAACTTCCTTCCATCATAAGGTCAAAAATGAGAAGTTTGCTGAAAATTGCACTATGTTCAATTCATTTAAATCTCCTTAGCAAATGAAAACGCGTGTGTCTGCATACAACCTGGATAACATTCTTTCAAGGGCTGATGAGTGGCAAGTAACATTTGCATCAAAAAAGTATTAGACAATGGTCATCTGCACCAAATGAGAGTTTAACTCCTTGCCCTTAACATGTTTAGTTTAGTTTAGAGATACATTGTAATGGCATTACATTTGTTGAATCCTCATGATCAATATAAAAAAATATAAACTTGAGGCGTCAGTCATTGGCGGTGCGACTCACCCGTTGCAGCGGCCCCTACAGCCTGTCTGTCTTTTTTTTATTTTTTGTCTAGTTAAATGTAGTGTTTGGTGTTTTTTAATACTCGTTTTAAATGTGTATATGTGGGGGGTGGAGGGAAACTGTTTAAATCTCTTCCCTGTCTGGGAGACCCGACCTTTTCCCTGTCGGGTCTCCGTTGTCGTTGGGGCCTAGCACCGTGGAGCGGCCTCCAACCTGAACGACCCGGGGGCTCGGGAGGCTGCGGAGCTGCGGACTACTCACCATCGTGGGGCTTGCCGGCCTCGGAACGTGGAGAGCGGTGGTGACTCGCTGCTGCGACTCGACTCCTGGGGCTCGGAGGCTCCAGCAACGCAGCCGCAGGTCCGGTGGACTGTCGGGACATCGGGAGCTCACGGGTCCGGGGGGAGAGAGAGACCGCTTCCCGGAGCTCCCGCAACGTGACTTCTCCAGCCCGTGTCGCGGGGTTGGAACGACCCGGAGCGGGGTCATACATCGCCCGGCATGGCTTCATGGCCGTGGGACATTCCAGCGCCCGCCGGAGGCTCCAACTTCGAGACTTTTATACCGGGAGCGGGGCCGTAAATCGCCCGGCGCGGCCTAAAATGGCCGTGGGACTTATCATCGCCCGCCTGGGGCTTGGACATCGGGAGAGACATGGAGAACAGGGGAGAGAAAAGACTTTGCCTTCCATCACAGTGGGTTCACTATGATGGATGTTTGTGTGAACTAAATTGTGTGTATGTCTAGGAATTGTCTTTGTTTGTATGGCTGTGGAAACAGAATTTCGTTTGAGCCTCACTGAGGCTCAAATGACAATAAAATTGTATTGTATTTAATAAAAGGGATTACCATTGATGAGACATTCAACTGGACCAGCCACATAAACACCTAGTCAAAGGCAGGTTTCCTGTTGTAAGTGACTCAATTTCTAACATCCCAGGTTTTCCACTATCCATTGATCCATTTCCACAAATCAAAACTGTGATGAAAGACTCTTTGGTTGGATACATCCGGTGACAATGGCTTTCTGGAAACTCACCATCATCCAGGACAAAGCAGACTACTTAACTGGCAGGTTATCAACCACGTTGAACATTAATTCCCCCCACTGCTGATGAATAATGACTGCTGGGCATTCAGGAAATACATTGCACTGACTCACCCATGGCACGGGGACAGCACCTCACAAACCAACCTCTACTATCACGTTAGACAAAAGCTGGAATAACTCAGCGGGTCAGACCACATCTCTAGAGAAGAGAAATTAGTAACATTTCGAGTGGAGACCCTTCTTCAAACTCCAAAATGCTGTCTGACCCGCTGTGTTACTCCCAGCTTTTCATAGAAACGTAGAAAATAGGTGCAGGAGTAGGCCATTCGGCCCTTCGAGCCAGCACCACCATTCAATATGATCATGGCTGATCATCCAAAATCAGTACCCCTTTCCTACTTTCTCCCCAAATCCCTTGATTCTGTTAGCCCTAAGAGCTATACCTAACCCTCTTGAAAATATTCAGTGAATAGGCGTTCACTGCCTTCTATGGCAGAGAATAGTAAGATTAAATGAGAACTTACCAGTTTGAAGTTTGATCGTTATTTTATGAGGAGTAACGTTGAGGGAATACGTGAAGAACCCCGCCAGGACGCATGCGTGTCATTCTTCAAAACAGCGGTGTGAAATCACAGATAACTGTAATGACTAAACATAGTAAGATTAGAGAAGAGATACCAGTTGAGCAGATGATCAAGGGTGGGAGCGGAGGGCACGTATTCCCTCAACGTTACTCCTCATAAAATAACGATCAAACTTCAAACTGGTAAGTTCTCGTTTAATCTTACTATTTTACTTCGGAGTCACGTGAGTGACTACGTGAAGATTTTAAAGCTCTGTGATTTCATGCCGTGGAAACGAGTCCATGCATCACATCTGCCTTGATTATGGGGAGAATAGAGTTAACATCATTAGACATCAATACGATATTGAAACCCAACGATAAAAATATTAACACCAATTATTGCCCCTATTTATGGGGTAAATTATATTACAGAACTTAAATTTGTTTCTGCAAATGTTCCAGGTTCAATGACTGGATTGTTATAAAGTCGTTGGAAAATTTCCTCCGTTGACCATCCAGCTGTCTTGAGGATTTGGTCCATAGGAACGTCCAACTTCATAGCTGCCGATGTAGCTGCAGCCCTGGTGGAGTGAGATTTAAAAATGCTAGTGTCTACTCCAGCCTTTATTAGGACCTGTTTTAGCCATCTAGAGATGGTCTGGACTGTCACTGTTTTGAGTGGCTGTTTGTAGCTGATTAAAGTGACATTTCTTTCCCTCTGATGATCTTAGTATACTCCATATATAATAGTAAGTGTGTTACAATACAGAGACGACCATCTGTCGGGTAGGCCCTGAATTCTGTTTTTAGGCCTGCTGACCCCTGTCTGTTCTGTTTGACTATTTCATTGATGTGAAAAGTTAAATTTCCAGATGAAATAATCATGTTGTCCAACCTTTGTTTCTGTAGTGACTGGACCCTGTGTGCCGTGACCAAGGCCATCAGCATGACTGTTTTCATAGTCAGTTTCTGTAGGGACAGAGCTGTAGCTGGAGACCAGTTTCTTAACATGGTCAGTACAATGCTCACATCCCATATTTGGGAGTACCTGGTTCTTGGGGGATTAACATTAAAATGCCCCTCATGAGTTTGGTTACCAGGGTGTGTCCCAACAGAATGCCGCTCTGTTCCTTGCGCCAGGTATGTTGACAGAGCACTTGTGGCGCAGTTGATGACACTATGACTGAGCCTCTCATCGTAATGGAGGCTTGCCAGGAATTCCAGAACAGACGGGATGTTCATAAATCTGTGGGTGATGTTTATTGTTGTGACAGTACTTCCCATGTCTTGATGACACCAAGTACTGATTTTTTGGTGGACTGTCTGTGGCCCGCTGAAATAATTCCACTGTTCGGTCCGTCAGTCCCAGGTGTAGTAGAGGTGCTTTCAACTCTATAAATTAATAGGTTTATATAATTATGACATGGGTAACTCCCCTTGTTGCGGGAAGAACCAGTAAATTAGGTCTATGATGGATGGTGATGCATGGTTCTAAAACCATGTCGATATCACCGGGACCGATGGTTGAGTAGGCCAATCGGGTACTATCAAAATACCAGACGCGGAGTCTACTGTTTATTCCTAAATACCCGACTGATGAGGCAGAAGGAGGGAATGCATAAATAATCCCCCAATGCAGCGAAAATGCATCTGTAGCCACTGCCCCAGGTTCTGGTTCCCAAGAACCTAATTCGATAACTGGTGAGAGCATGGATGTGAATAGGTCGTTATCTGGTGTTCCATACCGTGCTGTAATTCCAGCTTCATAGACTTAGCGTGACCTGTTGTCTGCCACTAAATTCAGTTTACCTAGTAAGTTGGTAGCTGATATCCAAATATCTTTCTGGATACTCTATTGCCAAATTGTGTTGGCCAGATAGTCACATGATGTCGATATGTTTCCACCCATATGGTTGACATATGCTACCACGGTGTAGTCAATTATTAGTCTAACATACTGGTGATATAACCCAGAACAATATGACTTAAAGCCACGGAATGCACTCAACTTTCCCAGGTATTTATGCCCAGCGTTTGTAATGATGCCTCCTGTGCATTCCATCTCCCCCACAGCTGGAGATGGAATTGGTAGCATCCCATCCAAGTGCCCATCAGTATGTAGTTCCATAGACGGGTAGCTGTTAATGTTTGGATAGGAACAATGCCTAATGTTATGTTTCCACCATTTTAGTACCATCTGTTGGTACCTTCTTTGGTCTATCAGAATGACCCTCATAATTTTTGAGTGCACGCATGTTTGCGCTCAGTAATTTGATAATGTAAAGGTCCGATTTATGTGGCTGGAACACAGCCACTGTAATGCCAATTATTCTACTACCAGTCTGATGGATGGTTTAGTTTACTGCAAGCCTCCATTAAGGCTGTAACCTTTTCTTACGGCAAAGTCACTGACATGTGAGCTGAGTTAAGAGTGAAACCGCTGATGATCCATTGTGTTAAATACATCTGTGGTCACCTCTAATGGGTACTGTATAGTAAGCATTTTTTTTTTAAAATACGATGCTTGCCATGTAGTAACCTAGGATCAATACCTTTGCAGTAACAAAGGTTCCCATCTAGTAATGAATATAAAGTACGAAAGCACAACCTGGACTCCAACCTGCTGCTGACCTTCTACCGCTCGTCCATTGAGAGCCTGCTGACATACTGCATTACAGCATGGTACGGCAGCTGCACCATGGCAGACAGGGAGAGGCTTCAGAGGGTAGTTAGGGCAGCACAGAAGATCATTGGCTTCCCTCTCCCCTCCCTGATGGACATTTACACCTCCCGCTGCCTCAGCAGGGCGAAGAACATCATCAAGGACAGCTCCCATCCTGCATTTGGCCTGTTCGACCTGCTGCCCTCAGGGAGGCGCTATAGGTGCATCAGAACAAGGACAAATAGACTCAAGAACAGTTGCTTTCCAAAAGCCATAACCTCTCTGAACTCACACATGCACTGACTTCACAGCCTAACCCCCGGACTTCCATCTATCTACTGTAATTTGTACTGTAACTGTAATTTTGAATATGTGCAATAACCCATACTGTATATAGGAATCCTATTTATTCACTCTATTCACCCATTGTCTTTTTATAGATATGTATATAGCGCCACAGAACTGTGCACCTTATCCCCCCCACTTTTGTTTTGTTTTTTGTTTTTTGAACTAATTACATGTCTGCACTGAGTACGAGCTGCTTTTAATCTCATTGTACATGTGTATAGTGACAATAAAATGGCATTCTATTCTATTCTATTCTATTCTATTCAATTTAGTCAAATCTATGATGATGTGGCAACCACCATCTATTTTATGATAAAGATTTTTGGACACGAATTCCTGTGATTCGTGTTGGATGTCCTCCACTACTCCTTTTTTATTTGGGCACTGTAGTTCAGTATGCGCTTTTGATTATTTCTTTGCCTGTAAGCATGAACATTCAGTTTGGTACATGCTGAACTGGAGGATTATGTTTTGAATAATTCTATGGTATAACCCTATACTTCTTCCTCCATGGTTACTATTAGTAGGTTTGTTACTTTTTCGGCATCCTCCGTGCACGTTGAGGTGCCGGTGTCTGGATCTGTAGTTGGGTCTGTGTTGAGGGTTAGCGCCTTCCCCAGGAAGTAGTTTTTAGACGTTGCTTTAATGAGCCCCAGGGTTTCTCTCCATGTCAAGGTCTTTACCTGTTTAGATAAGTTGCCTCCAAATTTTAATATTGGTGGTATGGAGGTTCCAGATTTGCATAGGCCTGCAAATTAGGGTCTAAAGCCAGTTGGATGGTACTTCTTCCTAATGCTGTTTACTCGTATTGGTAGTTAGCAAAATAAGGCCAGTGCATCCTGGTGATCTAGTGTCATGTCTTTTTTGTTTATTGTGCGGGCGAAACCCGTAATACCCGCTGTTAGGACTTTTGGAACTTTCTTTCGTTTCAAGTCCCTGCCCTGCCATGTTTTCAAATACACTGGTTGATACTGGGAGCATTCAGTGTTTTGCAGTTCCCTGATGGTAAGTGTCTTCCAATAGGTTTTCTGCACCCCATGTGCACTAGGGGTATGTTCTGCACCCCTGTTCAGGTTCAGCCCAGAATTGACCCCCTATACTCCCCTCTGATGAGGGAGAACACTGTGCAGCCCTACAAGAGGTACTGCTGTAGGACTTACTAGCTGCCCCCTGTGACTAGTCTCCATCTCCCGGAGCCTGCCACTTACCTGCTCCAACAGCCACTCCAGCTGGCTCCGATGCTCTCGGGCACCCAACCGGCTCCAATGCACATGGTCACTGGCCGTCGCGGCTGCTCCTGAAGCCGCTACTCCTGAGGCCGCTCCTGCTCCAGTTCCTGCAGCCACTCCACCCGGCTCCAATGCTCACGGGCACTGGCCGTCGCGGCTGCTCCTGAAGCCGCTCCTGCTCCAGCTCCTGCAGTCAGCCCAGGATTGACCCTCGGTGTTCCCCTCTGATGAGGGAGAAACACTGTGCAGCCCTACAAGAGGTACTGCTGTGGGGCTTACTAACTGCCCACTGTGGCTAGCCTCCATCTCCCGGAGCCTGTCACTTTGGGGTATTTCCTCCAGCAGCCGCTCCAACTGGCTCCCGTGCTCACGGGCACTGGCCGTCGCGGCTGATTGAAGCTGTTCCTGCTGCAGCCGCTCCAACCGGCTCCAATGCTCACGGGCACTGGCCGTCGTGGCTGCTGTGTTCCCCGCTCCCAGCCGCTCCAACCGGCCCCAATGCGCACGAGCACTGGCCGCTCGCGGCTATTCAGAGTCGGACTCCTCGGAGTCAACGACCCTGTTAGTTTTTGCTTCGCTCTCCCGCCCAGCTTGGCCGGTGCGGGAGCGAAGTCGGGAGCGAAGTCGGGCACAGCTGTTCCCATTACGGGAGATTGGCGTGCCTTTGGCTGCTGCTGCCGGCTGCCCGCAACTCCGCGGTTCTCCCCCGCCAGCTTTTCCGCAGCCTTCGTGGATCTGGTCCATGTCTCCACCTGAAAGGTAAGTGGAAGGAACGCAGAGTCTTCTTACCTGCTGTTCCCGACTTTCAAATTCTGGAACGCAGAGTCTCCTTACCTGCTGTTCCCGGCTTTCAAATTTTGCCGCTAAGGGAACGTCGTTCCCCCTGCTGTGACTCGTTGCAATGCGTGTAGCGATATGACATGCATGCGTCCTGGCGGGGTTCTTCACGTAGTCACTCACGTGACTCCGAAGTAAAATTCCACAGATTCATAACTCTCAGAGTGAAAAAGGTTTTTCCTCATCTCAGTCCTAAATGGCCAACCCCTTATTCTTATACTATGTCCCCTGGTTCTGGACTCGCCCAACATGGGGAACATTCTTCTGCATCTAGCCTGTCCAATCCCTTAAGAATGTTATATGTTTCTATAAGATACCCTCTCATCCTTCTAAATTCCAGAGAATATAAGCCTAGTCAATCGATTTTTTCATTATATGTCAGTCTCTCCATCCCGGGAATTAACCTGGTGAACCTTCGCTGCACTCCCTCAATAGTTAGAATGGCCTTCCTCAAATTAGGAGACCAAAACTGCACACAATACTCCAGGTGCGGTCTCATCAGGGCCCTGTACAACTACAGTAGGACCTCCTTGCTCCTATACTCAAATCCTCTTGCTGTGAAGGCCAGCATGCCATTAGCTTTCTTTACTGCCTGCTGTACCTGCATGTTTACTTTCAGTGACTGATGTACAAGGACACCAAGGTCTCGTTGCACCTCCCCTTTTCCTAATCTGACACCTTTCAGATAATAATCTGCCTTTTGTTCTTGCTACCCAAGTAGATAACCTCACATTTATCTGCATTATACTGCATCTGCCATGCATCTGCCCACTTACCCAACCTATCCAAGTGACCCTGCAGCCTCATAGCATCCGCATCGCAGCTCACACTGCCACCCAGCTTTGTGTCATCCACAATTTTGTATATGTTACATTTAATTCAACAGAGGAGGACAAAGGGTACAAAGGACACAGCACCGAGCCTTGCAGCACCCCACTAGTCACTGCCTGCCTTTCTGAAAAGGACCGTTAATTCCTACTCTTTTCTTCCTGTCTGCCAACCAATTCTCAATTCATGTCAATACCCTACCCCCAATACCATGTGCTCTAATTTTGCACACTAATCTCTTTTGTGGGACCTTGTCAAAGGCTTTTTGAAAGTCCAGATACACCACATCCATTGGCTCTCCCTTATCCATTCTACTTGTTACATCCTCAAAAATTCCAGAAGATTAGTCAAGCATGATTTCCCCTTCATAAATCCATGCTGACTTTTGCTGATCCTGTCACTGCTTTCCAAATGCGCTGCTATTACATATTTACTAATCGACCCAAGCAACTTACCCACTACCGAGGTCAGGCTAACTGGTCTATAATTCCCTGTTTTCTCTCTCCCTTCTTTCTTAAAAAGTGGGGTTACATTAGCTACCCTCCAGTCCACAGGAACTGATCCAGAGTCTATAGAACATTGGAAAATGTTCACCAATGCATCCATGATTTCTACGGCCACCTCCATGAGTACTCTGGGATGCAGACCATCATGTCCTAGCGATTTATCTGCCTTCAGTCCCAACAGTTCACCCAACACCATTTCATGGCGAATGTGAATTTCCTTCAGTTCTTCCATCATGCTAGATCCTCAATCCTCTAGTATTTCTGGGAAATTGTTTGTGTCTTCTTTAGTGAAGACAGAACCAAAGTACTCCAAAGTACTTGTGTTTAACTGGTCTGCCATTTCCTTGTTTCCCATTATAAATTCACCTGTTTCTGACTGTAAAGAACCTACATTTGTCTTCATTAATCTTTTCCTCTTCACATATCTAAATAAGATTTTACAGTCAATTTTTATATTCCCCACAAACTTTCTTTCATGCTCTATTTCCCCTCTTAATTAACCCCTTTGTCCTCCTCTGTTGAATTCTAAATTCTTCCCAGTCCTCTGGTTTGCTGCTTCCTCGGGCAAATTTATATGCCTCTTCCTTGGATTTACCACGATCCCTAATTTCCCTCATTGGCCATTGTTGAGCTGTCTTCCCTGTTTTATTTTTACGTGAAACAGGGATGAACAATTGTTGTATTTCATCCATGCGATCTTTAAATATTTGCCATTGCATATCCACCGCCAATCCTTTAAGTATCATTCGCCAGTCTATCCTAACCAATTCCTGTCTCATATCACTAAAGTTACCTTCAAGTTATCTGAATTAACTGTGTCACTCTCCATCTTAATGGAGAATTCCACCATATTATGGTCACTATTGCCCAAGGGGCTTTGCACAACAAGATTGCTAACTAATCTTTCCTCATTACACAATACCCAGTCTAGAATGGCCTCCCCTCTAGTTGATTCCTCTACATATTGGCAGCGAAAACCATCCCATATACACTCCAGGAAATCTTCAGACCAATTCTGCTCTAGAACCAGGGGCCATAGTTTAAGAATAAGGAGTAAACCATTTAGAACGGAGACGAGGAAACACTTTTTCTCACAGAGAGTGGTGAGTCTGGGGAATTCTCTGCCTCAGAGGGCGATGGAGGCAGGTTCTCTGAGGATGCTTTCAAGAGAGAGCTAGATAGGACTCTTAAAAATAGCGGAGTCAGGGGATATGGGGAGAAGACAGGAACGGGGTACTGATTGGGGATGATCAGCCATGATCACATTGATTGGCAGTGCTGGCACGAAGGGCCGAATGACCTACTCCTGCATCTATTGTCTATTGTCTATTGTCTAATTTGATTAGCCCAATCTGTATATGGATTAAAGTCACCCATGATAACCTCTATACCTTTGCACACACATCTCTAATTTCCTGTTTGATGCTATCCCCAACCTCACTGCTGCTGTTTGGTGGTCTGTACACAACTACAACAAGTGTTTAGGAAAGAACTGCAGATGCTGGTTTAAATGTAGCTAGACACAAAATGCTGGAGTAACTCAGCGAGACAGGCAGCATCTCTGGAGAGAAGGATTGGGTGACGTTTCATGTCGAGACCCTTCTTCACATAATAAGTGTTTTCTGCCCTTGACTATTTTGCCGTTGTCCTTATGCAGATTCTACAGCATCCAAGTTAATGTCTCTCCTTACTATTGCATTTTCATATCTATCTTCGGTTTAAACCAGCGTCTGCAATTCCTTTCTACACATTTCCTCTACTATCAGGTGGCAGGTTCATGGGAATACATCACCTGCAGATTCCCCTCCAAGTTACACTTCATCCTGACATGGAAATATGTCGTCAGTCTTTCATTGTGGTTGGTTCTAAATCATATCACATTAGCAAACAACATTGTGGAGTACCTTCATCAGATGAGAATGCAGACATTCAAGGAGGTAACTCAACACATTATTTCAAAGGTGATAAGGGATGGTCAATAAATCCTGGTCTTATAAGTTTTAGAGAAACAGCGGGGAAACAGCAAGTTCATGCTGACCATCCATCATCCGTTCACATTAGTTCTATATTATCCCACTTTCCCATCCACTCCCTAGACAATAGGGCTAATTTACAGAGGCCAATTAATCTACCAACCCACTCAACTTTGGGATGTGGGAGGAAACTGGAACACCGGGAGGAAACCCACGCAGTCATATGGAGAACATACAAACTCCAGACACTCCAGTACCTGAGGCCAGGATCGAACCTGGGTCTCTGGCTCTCCAGCAGCTCTGCCAGCTGTGCTACTGAGCAAGCAATACCCGGATTCAGGTTTATTTTTTTAATTGTATTCCGGTCCATTCTGTTTGTGTTAGCTATCTTTCCGAAAAGATTTTGATAAATGTTTCTCCGTTTTCGCTCAGAAGCATACATTAAAAACCATTGCATTACATGAATATTTCCATTCGCAAATAGAAAGAAATACTGGCTAATAGGATTCATGGTGTCTTGTAAACATAGTTTCAGGAGTGATACCTGAAACATTGTAAATATTATACACTTCAAAAAAGAATGAAGCATCAGATAGGTTCAATGAAGGAATTGCTATTATGTATATGTGGACATACACATTGTTTTATAAGGTGCCACATGTTCAGCATGTCATTACAACTGAAGGTCTTGAATAATGGGGATTAGAGCAGCATGGATAGAAAATTAGCTACCTGTGTGGTGATAGACATTTTTTTGTGGACTAGTGGAAAGTTTACAGTAATTTATTTTTCCAGGAATCTGTACTAGGACCACTACATTTCTTAATGTATATTAATAATTTGGAACATGGCTGCACTAAGCACAGTTTCAAATTTGAAGATAACATAAAAGGGAGATATGTGAGAATGGTAGGGAGCAGATGCAGACAGACAAATGAAACGGGATGGTGAATAGCAGCTGAAATGTAATGTTGAGAAATATGAAATATGGCATTTTGGTGGGAAGAATCGACTGGGATGGAGTACGCTTCTAGTTTGTTCAAGACAGAGGGTATACACTGTGCATGCAGAGGTCATTGAAGTGCCAGGTTGAGAAAGTGGTTAAAAAACTGGACCCAGAGCTTTATAATTAGAAGCATATAGTCCAAGAACATGGAACTTATGATTAACCTTTTGGGCATACCGCTTATCTAAAGAGATAAATAGAACATAGTGGGTGCATAAGAGTTTTATCAGAATGACTCTGGAGTTCAGGGACTTTAGCTATGTGGATAGACCGAAGAAGCTGAAATTGTTCTCCTTGAAACAAAGGAGCTTGCAATGGGATCTGACAGATGCATTAAAATCATGAAGGGTACAGAAAGAATAGATAGAGTATGTTTCTTTTGCCAGAGGGGGTCAAGAGTTAGGGTACATAGAAAGAGGACAAGTAGCAAAAGCACTAATGTCATGATTTATTTTACTCAGCCAGTGGTTAGTAATTAGCTTGCATTGCTGGAGTGTCAACAAATTCAATTGTAACATTGAAAAGGAATCTGCAAATATTTAAAAGGACAGAATATGCTGGGTTATGAGGAGGAGGTGATAGAACAAAACTGAATTGATTCCTCTCATATACAACCTGTATGGACCAATCAGCCTCCATCCATATTAGAAACATAGAAACATAGAAAATAGGTGCAGGAGGAGGCCATTCGGCCCTTCGAGCCAGCATCGCCATTCATTGTGATCATGGCTGATCGTCCCCAATCAATAACACGTGCCTGCCTTCTCCCCATATCCCTTGATTCCACTAGCCCCTAGAGCTCTATCCAACTCTCTCTTAAATCCATCGTGATTTTGCCTCCACTGCCCTCTGTGGCAGGGAATTCCACAAATTCACAACTCTAGTTGAAAAAGTTTTTCTCACCTTAGCCTTAAATGACCTCCCCTTTATTTTAAGACTGTGGCTCCTGGTTCTGGACTCACCCAACATTGGGAACATTTTTCCTGCATCTAGCTTGTCCAGCCCTTTTATAATTTTATTTGTTTCTATAAGTACCCCCTCATCCTTCTAAACTCCAGTGAATACAAGCCTAGTCTTTTCAATCTTTCCTCATATGACAGTCCTGCTATCACAGGGATCAATCTCGTGAATCTACGCTGTACTGCCTCAAATTAGGAGACCAAAACTGTACACAATATTCCAGATGTGACCTTACCAAGGCCCTATACAACTGCAGAAGAACCTCTTTACTCCTATACTGAAATCCTCTTGTTATGAAGGCCAACATTCCATTAGCTTTCTTCACTGCCTGCTGTACCTGCACACCAACTTCCAGTGACTGGTGTAAACCCATTCTGTGCATTTGTAAGTCACTTAAAATCCCTCCACATATCCCGTGTAGACATGTTTTTATAAACAGCTGTAGTTAAGTACTGAACATATTTTTTATCTGGGATACCATTGATTTTCTAATATTTCAAAATTGCTTCATTCAATATATGTATTTAACATTTACTAAATATGTCAATGAGAAGGATTAATTATTATGCTGAAAAATAAGTCTGCCGCATTCCAATGGTCCTATGTTGTTAGGACCTTCCATCGATGTTGACCCCAGAATAGTCATATCAGTTCCCCAATCTCTGCTGTGTAAAAAGGAACTGCAGATGCTGGTTTAAACTGAAGATAGACACAAAAAGCTGGAGCAACTCCGCGGGACAGGCAGCATCTCTGAAGAGAAGGAATGGGTGATGTTTCGGGTCGAGACCCTTCTTCAGACTGGTTAGGGATAAGGGAAAGGAGAGGAATAAACGGTGATGTGGAGAGATAAAGAACAATGAATTAAATATGCAAAAAAGTAAGGAAACAGGCCATTGTAAGCTGTTTGTAGGGTGAAAATGAGAAGGTAGTGCTACTAAAAAGTAGAAGGTAGTGCGACTTGGGTTGGAGAGGGATAGAGAGAGAGGAAATGCCGGGGCTACCTGAAGTGAGAGAAATCAATATTCATACCGCTGGGCGATCGTTTCGCGGAACATCTCCGCTCAGCCCACGTGAACCAACCTGATCTCCCGGTTGCTGGACACTTTAATTCTCCTCCTCATGCCTACGCAGACCTTTCTGTCCCCAGTCTCCTCCATTGTCAGAGTGAGGCTTAACACAGATTGGAGGAACAGCATCTAATATTTCGCTTGGGCAGTTTCCAGCCCAGTGGTATGAATATTGATTTCTCTCACTTCAGGTAGACCACAAACTACCAGACACACAATGAACTAAATATCTTCTTTCTAACATGGTTTATGGTGCAAAAGAAACCGATATGTTTTTCAGTTAAAACCAATCCTTAAACATTATTCTGATAATTAGAATTCTCCGTGGAGAGCTGTTTTTGTATTTGTAAATTTTGCATTTTATTCATCTGTTTAAAGGGAGAAGCACATCATTTTATACTTTGTCATCTTCCTTTCTTCTCAAACTCAGGTTGTCTTTACAAAGATGCTGTCTGAAATGCTAGTATTTATAAATAGAAGCATGGAGCATTGAAGTCATGATAAACCTTTAAGGCACAGCACTTTAGGAAAGAGATAAAGACAGTCAGTCAGTATATATGACTGCATACATACTGTCTTTACCAAATTGATTCTGGACAGGTACGTGGTTAGGAAAGGTTTAGAGGGATATGGACCAATGTGGGCAAATGGGCATCTTGTTCAGTGTGGATGAGTGGTGCCGAAAGGCCTGTTTCTGTGCTGTATGTGTCTATCGGTAACTCTCTGAGATACTTCTGCTATGTGGATAGACTTGAGACTTGGGTGTATAAAGCGCAGTTTCTGATTTGAAGATGACATAAAGCTTGGAGATGCAGAGAACTATGCGGATGGTAGTTGCAGTATACTCTTCAAAGTATCCTTTATTGTCATTCAGACCTTTCGGTCTTTCGTCGCGACGAAATTTCGTGCCTTGCATACATATAATATAAATGACAAAAACACACAATAAACACAAATTTAACATCCACCACAGTGAGTTCACCAGGCACCTCCTCACTGTGATGGAAGGCAAAAGTCTTAAAGTCTTTGTCTCTTCCCTCCTTGTTCTCCCTCTGCACTGAAGCGATCCAGGCCTCCGATGTTGTGACTCCGCCGGGTGATGGTAAGTAAGTCCCGTGGCTGAATCTGCCCTCCAGTCCAGCGGACGAAGCTGTTGTTGCGGGAGCTCCGGAAAAACAGGTCACCAACCTGTGACCTGTGAGCTCCCGACGATGTCGTCCACTGGGCCCGCTGCCGAGCCTCCGAAGTCGGGCCGCCGCCACCGGAACGCCGGTACGCCTCCACAGCTCCGAAGTTGGGCCGCCGCCGCTGGAACAGCAGAACGCCACCACAGCTCCTAGGTCGGGCCAGGCCAGTGTATGATAAGGGAATAAGGTTTAGTGCAAGGTAAAGCCAGCACGTTCGGTCAAGGATAGTCCAAGAGACATGAGAGGTAGATAATAGTTCAGCACTGCTCTCTGGTTGTGGTAGGTTGTTTCAGTTGCCTGATAACAGGGATAACAACTGTCCCTGAATCTGATGGTATACGTTTTCACACTTCTATACATTTTGCCTGATGGGAGAGGGGAGAAGAGGGAGTGGTCAGGATGCGACTCATCCTTGATTATGCTGCTGGTCTTGCCGAGGCAGCGGGAAGTATAAATGGAATCAATAGAAGGAAGGTTGGTTTGTGTGATGGCTTGGGCTGCATCCACTATTCGCTGCAATTCATATTGTCCTGGATGGAGCAATTCCCAAACCAAGCTGTGATGAATCCTGATAAAATGTTTTCCATGGTGCATCTGTAGAAGTTGGTGAGAGTTGTTGGGGACAGGCTAATGTTCCTAAGCTTTCTAAGGAATTAGAGGCATTGGTGTGCTTTCTTGGTCATTGCCTCAATATGGGTGGTCCAGGAGAAGTTGTTGGTGAAATTAACTCAGAGGAATTTGAAATTTTCAACCATCTCTACTTTGGCACCATCAACGCAAACTGGGGTGTGTGTACCGCTTTGCTTCCTGAAGTTGATCCTTTGTCTTGCCGACATTGAGAGAAAGGTTGTTGTCTCGACACCTGGATACAAGGTTCACAATCTCATTCCTATACTCCCTATCATTATTTGATTAAATAAATTGCATATATTCTGCAATATCCTTTGACAGCCTTCTTCACTGTCCACAATTCTATCAATGTTTGTGTTGTCTACATATACTAACTAACCAAACCATCAACAGAGGCTCCACCATTGATCACTGATATGAGGCTCACAGGTCTACAATTTCCTGGATTTTCTACACTTCCCTTCTTAAATAAAGGAAGAATATTGGCTGCTTTCCAGTCCTCCATGACCTCACCTGTGGCTGAAGACAATGCAATGATCTTCATCAAGGCCCCAGCAATCTCATCTCTTGCATGGTGGCACAGCTGGTGGAACTGCTGCCTCACAGCATCAGATACCCCGATTCGATCCAGACCTCGGGTGCTATCTATGTGCAGTTTGCACATTCTCCCTGTGACTGCATGGGTTTCCTCCAGGTGCCTTGGTTTTCTCCAGCATCCCATAGACATGCAGGTTTGTAGGTTAATTGGACTCTGTAAATTGCCCCCATTGTGTAGGAAGTGGTTGCAAAAGTGGGATAACAGAGAACTGGTGTGAATGGCTGATCGATGGTTGGCGCGTACGGTGGGCCGAATTGTCTGTTTCCACCTTGTATCTAAACTAAACCAAACAAAATCTGGGATAAATCCTATCAGGCCCTGTGCTCTTCAAGAGACCCAACGCCACCTTCTTCTTGATCTCAAAATGCTTTAGCATATTAATATGCTCCACACCAATCTCACTATTCTCCATGTCCCTGGTGAAAACCAATGCAAACTATTCATTTAGTACCTCACCCACATCCTCTGACTCCAAGCATACATTCCTTCCTCTATCCTCGAGCAGTCCAATCTTCTCCTTGGCTTTCCTCTAGTATTTAATATACTGTAGGTATAAATAGCCTTGGGATGTTCTTTAATCTGACTTACCAATGACATTTCATGGCCCCTTTTGGCCCTCCTAATTCCTTGCTTGAATTTTTTCCCGTTTTGTTTATGCTCCTCAAACCTCCCATCAGATTTCATCTTCCTGAATCTTACGGTTCTTTTACTCCTGACCATATATAGGTACCCAGCTTTGTCTCACCCCCTTACTGAAACATGGCATTTCTGATCTCTGATCAGCAGGTCTTTAACCAACTCCCACATGTGTACGCAGTAATAGTTGCACTCCATGCTCCTGAGTAATAATGCTGTAATTTGCACTACATTTCAATACTTTCCACAAGGTCCAGACTTAATTGTCCCTGTCTTGTTCACCTTGATTTTCCACTCAACATTGAAATAAAAGCATTTGACAGTTACATTGCCCATAAACATCTAACAATCTGGTACGATTTACCAACAGTGGAGTAGCTGGTGGAGCTGTTGCTTCACAGCGGCTGATACCTGGGTGCGATCCTGACCTCGGGTATTGTCTGTGTAGAATTTACGTGTTCTCCCTGTGACCGCATGAGTTTGCTCCGGTTTCCTCCTACATCCCAAAGATGTGCAGGTTTGTCGGTTAATTGGCTGCAGTAACTTGCCTCTGATGTGTAAGGATGAGAAAACAGAAAAACATAGAACCAGTGTGAATGGGTGATCCGATGGTTGCCGTGGACTTGGAGGGTTGAAGGGCCTATTTGCCAACTGTACCTATAAATTAAACTAAACTAAATCCATAATGATAATTTTCCCTCCCAGAATTGTTTCCTATTGTACATTAGAGGTTAATCAGTCGTGTTTGCTTTCTTTCTTTTATGGGTGAGGGTATCAGGGACATGGTCAGCATTTACTGAGAATCTTAATGTCACCAAGAGCACAATTTTTTTTTTACAGACAGCCGTCTGTTGTTAGGCTGGAAGGAGTGCAGAGATTTATGAGGATTCTGCTGAGACTATACGATCTGAGCAAAGGGGGAGGTTGGGCAGACTAGGATTTCATTTCTTGGAATCCAGGAGGCTGAGGGATAATCTTATAGAGGTATGTAAGATCATGAGGGGAATAGATAGTGTAAATGCACAATGTCCTTTACCCAGAGTAGGGAAATAAAGAACCGGAAGATATACTGTACGTTTAAGGTGAGAGGGGAAATAGGAACCTGAGGGGCAACTTTTTCACTCAGTGGGTGGTGGGTATATGGAATATGGTGCAAGAGAAGGTAGTTGAGGCATGTATTATGACATCTAAAATGTATTTGGACAGGTTCATGGATAGGAAAGGTACAGAGTGATATGGGCCAAAGTGGGCAGGTGGGACTAGTATAGATGGGACATGAGCCGTTGAGCCAAGCTGTATGACTCAATGACTATGACTCTGAGTAAGAAACATTATATTTAACTAATGTCTGCAGGTTGGTGTTTGAGGGTAAGAATATATACATGAAATTAAAGAATAAAATGCAGTATGAATGCTCAAAAACGAAAAATTATTTTAATCTTAAAAAGCAGAAAATTCTGAATCCTGTCTATACAGAATAATAAATTATATCTGTCCAAGAAATTGTTAATTATAGGTTAAGATTCCATTAAAAGTGCTTGTGACACAATGCATAACGCAAAGATTTTTACAATTACTATAGTTGATAAATAATTGATCTTCTTGCCTGGTCATCGATTCTTGGAGATGACTCGGGTAAAACATTGCACCTGAAAGAGAAGCCATGAATCACTGACGTGTGATTCTGAATTTCTAGGTTAACAGTGCATGTACTTTCTTCAGACGACGTGCCTGTTTTTGTAAAGTAACCATTGTAAAGGCCATTTTTTTCAACTTTGTTAAAACCACAAAAATCCAGACCACTAATTTATTGACCTTCTTAATATTCAAAACACATTGTTTTGAGATTTTTAATTAACCTTTACTACTTTACTGCAGGCTAGCAAAAATAGTTTAAAGCCTCAGGATTTAGATCACATAAAATGTAAGTAGTTTTTAAGTGCAGTTTTCATTGGCAAAGCCTGCTTCTAGTGTTCATTACTCGTTGTTGAGTGGATGGTGGTGAACTTTCTTCGTAAGCTGCTATAACCATTTTGGTGAAGGTAATCCTGTAATTATCCTGTAATACGGAGTTCCATGAGTTATAAAGAGGGGCAATTATATATTTCAGGGATGGTTTATAACTTGGGAGAAAAAGCAGATGATGCTACTGTTGTCATGTGCTCCTCTTCTTCTTCTTAATAGAAGAGGTTATAGGTTTAGGAGGAGCTTTTGGGGTGGCCGAGGCAAGTAACAACAGTGCATTTTATTGATGATATGCACTTAAGGAACTATAGAAACATAGAAACATAGAAAATAGGTGCAGAATAGGTCATTCGGCCCTCTGAACCAGCACCGCTATTCAATATGATCATGGCTGATCATCCAAAATCAGTACCCCATTCCTACTTTATCCCCATATCTATTGATTCCGTTAGCCCTAAGAGCTAAATCTAACTCTCTCTTGAAAACATCCTGTGAATTGTCCTCCACTGCCTACTGTGACAGAGTATTCCACAACTCTCTGGGTGAAAATGTTTTTCCTCATTTCAGTCATAAATGGCCTACCCCTTATTCTTAAACTGTAACCCCTGGTTCTGGATTCCCCCAACATAAGGAACATTTTTCCTGTGTCTAACCTGCCCAATCCCTGAAGGATTTTATATGTTTCTATAAAATCTTCCTTTCATCCTTCTAAATTCCAGTGAATACAAGCCCAGTCAACCCATTATTTCATTTCTCAATTGCCTTTCAATGCCGCAGCAATAAGAAAATTGGTGAAGCAGCCTTTTTCAATTACGCCCCCAAGCTATGGAATACCCTACCCTGCGCTATGAGAGACGCCCACTCAGTTGACATTTTTACACAGCTGCTAAAAACCTATCTTTTCAATCAAGCTTTTAACTGACTTTACTTCGACATTGTAAAAATTACCTTTATGCTCGTGTATTTGTGTCAGCATACCCTTCCGCACATGTTTGCTCATATAATATATCGGACTCTGTATTTGACCTCAGTGTTTTTGTTTTTTGTCCTTTTACACTCTCAATTTTTTATTTATTACATTATAATTTTATATAAATCTGTGCTTTCTATGCTCTATTGTATTGTATTGTATTCAAATTTATTGTCATTGTCTCAATCTGTTTATGTCCTTACTGTATTTTTGTTTGGACCTGTGTTTTTGTGGAAAGCACTTCGGGTTGCATTCAATTGTCTGAAAAGTGCTATACAAATAAAGGTTTATTATTATTGGTAGTATTATTATTATTATTATTATTATTATTATTATTATTATTATTATTATTATTATTATTATTATTATTATTATTATTATTATTATTATTATTATTATTATTATTATTATCTTCATATGTCAGTCCCACCATCCCGGGAATTATCCTGGTGAACCTTAACTGCACTCCCTCAATAGCAAGAATGTCCTTCCTCAAATTAGGAGACCAAAACTGCACACAATACTCCAGGTGCGGCCTCACAAGGGCCCAGTACAACTGCAGTAGGACCTCCTTGCTCCTAAACTCAAAACCTCTAGCAATAAAGGCCAACATGCCATAAGCTTTCTTCACTGTCTGCTGCATTTGCATGCTTACTTTCAGTGACTGATGTACAAGAACATCTAGGTCTCGTTGCACCTCCCCTTTTCCTAATCTGACACCATTCAGATAATAATCTTGTTCTTTCCACCAAAGTGGATAACCTCACATTTATCCACATTATACAGCATCTGCCATGCATCTGTCCACTCACCCAACCTATCCAAGTCACCCTGCAGCCTCATAGCATCTTCCTCGCAGCTCACACTACCACCCAGCTTTGTGCCATCCGCAAACTTGGAGATGTTACATTTAATTCCCTCGTCTAAATCGTTAATGTGTATTGTAAATAACTGTGGTCTCAGCACTGAGCCTTGCGGCACACCACTTGTCACTGCCTGCCATTCTGAAAAGGACCCGTTAATTCCAACTCTTTTCTTCCTGTCTGCCAACGAGTTCTCTAACAATGCCAATACCCTACCCCCAATACCATGTGCTCTAATTTTGCACACTAATCTCTTGTGTGGTACCTCATCAGAGGCTTTTTGAAAGTCCAGATACACCACATCCTCTGGGTCTCCATTATCCATTCTATTTGTTACATCCTCAAAAAATTCCAGAAGGTTAGTCAAGCATGATTTTTCCATCATAAATCCATGCTGACTTTGACCGATCCTAACACTGCTTTCCAAATGCACTGCTATTACATCTTTAATAATTGATTCAATCATCATCCCCACTACTGATGTCAGGCTAACTGGTCTATAATTTCCCTTTTTCCATCTCCCTCCTTTCTTAAAAGGTGGGGTTACATTAGCTACCCTCCAGTCCACAGGAACTAATCCAGAGTCTATGCAACATTGGAAAATGATCACCAATGCATCTATGATTTCTAGGGCCACCTCCTTTACTCTGGGATGCAGACCATCAGGCCCTGTGGATTTATCTGCCTTGAGTCCCAATAGTTTACCTTATTCCATTTCCTGACTAATGTGGATTTCCTTCATTTCCTCCCTCCCACTAGATCATTGATCCCCTAATATTTCTGGGATTTTGTTTGTGTCTTCCTTAGTGAAGACAGAACCAAAATACTTGTTTAACTGGTCTGCCATTTCCTTGTTACCCATTATAAATTCACCTGTTTCTGACAGTATACAAAAGTGGTGCTAAATTAATATTTAGAGTACCAGTCAAGGAACACATATTTTTCTCTGGCAAGTTTCATGGTCATCCTGAAGCTGCTGTACTCATCCAGGCAGGTGGAAAATATTCCATGACTTCTTAACTTGCCTTGAGATTGCGGAAAGATTTTAAGAAGTCTGGAGACGAGTTACCACTTTGGGTTTTCCCAGCCTCATACCTTTTGTTGCCACAGTATTGTTTGTGACACGTCCAGTTGAATACTTGCTCATGAAACCTATGTAAGTATGAGCATTTTATAGGGTATAGTATTTAGAGTCATGGAATTGCTCAGCAAAGGAACAGCCCTTTGGTCCACAACATATCTGCCGACCATAATGCCTAACGGTACAAATCCCACTTGCATTCCTTCCATATCCCTCTTTGGCTCACTCATTCCAGGTGCCTCTTAAATGTAGTTACGGTTCCGACCTCCACCACCAAATCTGGCAGTTCATTCCAAATACCAACTACTCTTTATCTTTACCCTACAGATCCCCATTAAACCACCTCTCTTTCACCCTAAACCCATGCCCTCTAGTTTTAGACACCCTACCATGGGAAAACAGATTCTGGCTATCTACCCTATCTATGCTTCTCATAATGTAATATACCCTATCCTTCCAGGGAAAATAGTCCTAATTTATCCAATCCCTGTTTATAACTCAAGCCCTCGATCCAGGCAACATCCTCACGGATCTTTTCACCCTCTCAGATGAATCCTTATGGATCCTTTTGGTTGTATGGCAACCAGAAATGCACACATTATTCCAAGTGCGGCCTGGCCAATGTGTTGTACAATTGTAACATGGCGCCTCAACTCTTGATCCAACCATCAACAATTTGTTTCCCCTCAATGATGCTGCTTGACCCATTGAGTTGCTCAAGCAGTTCGAGTTTCAATCTAATCTTGCCTTAGCCAATGAAGTCAAGCATGCATTATACTTTCGTCACTATCCTGTCTATCACGTGGGCACTTTCAGGATTCTTTGTACATTATTCCAATCTCCCTCCGCTCAGCAACATTCCCCAGGGCCCTGCCATTCATTATTTAAATTCCCAAAATGCATCATTTGACTAAGTAACGTTCCATCTGTAATTCCTTTGATAGAAGTATTCAGCCTCATTAATTTACATTTGGGAATTTTTTAAATTATAATGCTATTTACATTGTTATAGAAACATAGAAACTTAGAAAATAGGTGCAGGAGTAGGCCATTCGGCCCTTCGAGCCTGCATCGCCATTCAATATGATCATGGCTGATCATCCAACTCAGTATCCCGTACCTGCCTTCTCTCCATACCCCCTGATCCCTTTAGCCACAAGGGCCACATTTAACTCCCTCTTAAATATAGTCAATGAACTGGCCTCAACTACCTTCTGTGGCAGAGAGTTCCAGAGATTCACCACTCTCTGTGTGAAAAATTATGTTATGTCTTTATTGGTGAGATATGATGCATTCATAATAATTTTCAAGAAAACAAAATATTCAAACAAATATAAAGAAATGAAATTAGGAATATGGTCAGTGATTGATTAAATAAATTATTAATCCATTTTTGGAAATCATTATGGGGTGCCTAACCCCATGAACCGCAGAAAATAATTTACTGCCAGTATCCTCTAAAGTGCTCAATAGTTTGATTTTTCAACTGGTTTGAGTAACTTTATTTTATTCTCAGAATCAATATCAATAATTCAGATGCAACACCAAGTTCCGGGTACTCCTTTCAGAATTTTCATTAATCACAGCTATTTAAATCAAGAGTCATGAACCAAATGTCAACTGTACATTTCCATCCACAAATGCTGCCCAACTCGTTGAGTTCCTGGAGCAGCTCTCCAATATTCGCCCTGATTCCAATATCTTCGATCGATTATGCTTCCAACTATTTTATTGACCTCGTCTTACTTTCTATCCAGTGACTAAATTATTTTCCTTTCCTGAATTTAATTTGTATCTACATTTTGTGCGTAAGATTGCCTGGAGATACAGGTGTCTTTCTGCAGTCCATTTGTGTTGTTCATTTCTCAAATATAAACCTTTATAACATCAACCTTTTAAAGATCCCTGCAGACTGTTTCTCAGATTACATATTTGCACCTGATTAATATTCCATTATTTTACAAAATATTGAAGCTGATTTTACACAATATTGAAGCTTTACTTGAGCCTGGTTTTGCCCCTAATTTATAGATTCATTGTGAGTCTCTTTCCAATCAAACTGCTCTGTATCCAGTAATTCCAACATCATGATATTCAACACTTCACAAATCTCTTTCAATCTCTTTCATTGCTCTAGGATAAATACCATCTGATGTTGAATTTATTTGTTTGGAAACACATTAAGCATGTCTGGACCACATTTCATTGTATTAACCTTTGATTTTGTTTGCTTATGTGTTATTAGGTAGCGTACTTTGCTTATGGTTTTAGATATAATTAATTGGAGACTGCAATCATTCAAGATGTTTATACATTTTTGCTCATTGTCTGTTTAAAGCATATTTCACCTCTATTCAATTGAGCTATCTTTATTTTGTGGTAGCAATACTGCCAGTGGTTCAGAAGGTGCAGGTTTAAAACCCCTAATGGATGGTACAGCTCTGAATTCTGGATTGACACAAAGTAGGATGCTCACTTCTGTTAGGTTTGAACAACCCCTTCACATTTTATCGGCTGCAAAAGTCTATAAATCTCTTCTGGAAACTGTCTGCGTGTGATTTTATTTAGTGTGGAGATAGTAACAGATGTGGATAAAATACTTGTATCGCACCTTGTCAAATTATTAATCAGCCACTGAATGTTATTTCAGAGTATCCTCCCAGAGAAATGTGCAAAAATAAAATAGCAGTGAACACTATCCTCTTCTTGTTATGTTACAGAAGCTTTACATAGGGTTGGTTTTATCTTCTGTTGCTTTTCAATCTTGCCCTTTTGATTATCCTGTTAATTTATTTCTGGATTGGCATGCTCATTCTCGTGCATACTTTACCTTTTCTGCCTGGAAGGTACAATTGTTCTTCCTCATTATTTCATTTTTAATGAGTTAGTTGGCTTTGGTAACATATTTACTCTGCCTAATTTAAAGATGTTCCTCTGATTGTTCACTGCTGCAACATCAGGATTGAAAATCTCGATCATAAAAGAGAAAGCGATTTGAACAACTGATATTTTGCAAACATAACTCTTAGTAAGAACTTGTTGTCACTAAGGAATGGTGAAAAACATCAAAGTCACCTCTTAGCACAAACGATCTTTGGATTTTGTAGCTTAAACTGATACTGCTGAGTTACCAATGAGAATCAGGAAAAGAGTTAGTTGTCCCTTGTGCAGTCCTGTCAATACATTTGCGATGATCTCTTGAATCTTGTAAAGCTATAGTCATGCAGTTGGAGGCACTTAATACTTGTTCAAATGTGAGTGCAGTTGATAAAATCCCTGCAAGTGTCCACCATTGAAGTGTCGTCAATGTAATAAAATAAAAGAACTAGAATTCTTTCAAAAGTAAAGTAAAGTATCCTTTATTGTCATTCAGACATTTCAGTCTGAACAAAATTTCGTGCCTTGCAGTCATAACATAGAATAAAATAACAAAATACACAATAAACACAGATTTAACATCCACCACAGTGAGTCTGCCAGGCCCTCCTCACTGTGATGGAAGGCAAAAGACTTAAAGTTCTTGTCTCTTCCCTCCTTGTTCTCCCTCTGCGTTGAGGCGATCCAGGCTTCCGATGTTGTGACCCCGCCAGGTGATGGTAAGTCCCGCGGCTGAATCTGAGCTCCGCGAACGGGCCGGTTCAAACTCCGCGGCCTGGGGCAGTCGAAGTTGCCACCCTCCAGTCCAGCAAACGAAGCTGTTGTTGCGGGTGCTCCGGAGAACAGGTCACCAACCTGGGGCCTGCGAGCTCCCGACATTGTCGTCCACTGGGCCCGCGGCCGAGCCTCCGAAGTCGGGTCGCCGCCGCCGCAACGCCACCATGGCCCCGAAGTCGGCCAGCCTCGTGTTGGTAAGTCCTGGCTCTGCCTCTGGAGCCTCGAGGTTGGTCCCAGTTGGAGGCCGCCAGCTCCGCCATTAGGCCTCAGCGCAGATGGAGACGGAGACGGGGGATACGACAAGAAAAGGTCGCATCCCCCCGAAGGAAGGGACTAAAAACAAAGTTTCTCCCACCCCCCCCCACTCATACACAACTAAAATAAACTGAAACAACAGGACAATAGAAAACAAAAAAAGAAATGACAAACGGACTGCAGGCGAGCCGCGGCTGCAGGGCAGCGTCGCCACGTCCGGACCCAGGATCTAAGACTCCAGGGATCTAAAATCCCAGGATCTAACACTGCAGGGCTAACTTTCTCGTGCCTTCCAAAATGTGAAAGCTTAATATTGTACCCATTGACATCTTTATCTTTACCCTTATGAGTGGAATACCAGATGTATAGGATCTGATGATTTACTTGTGAAGTTTTGAACTATAAAAAGAGCATGAAACACTCAATCAGATCTTCATACAAATCTACAAAAATAGTAGAGGTATATCTTTCAAGTTAAGACACTTCATCAACCTGCAAAAACCACAGATGGTTCTAACGTAGTATTTTTTTGTGTTTTAAAGACATTTCAGAATGTGTGGTTTACCACTGCAAAGAACTATCTGAATATGACTAATCTCAGTGATTTTCCTCTGCAATTTATTTGGTTTCATTACATTTAGAACTTGATTCTGAGTACCTTAAACAAATCCTTTGTATCATTCTTACCAGAGATATCGCAAGGTAATTTCATGATATATTTTAGGAGATTGCTTTCTGTTAGAATATTTATGTGGAAAAGGCATTGGAGTAAATTATTCATCTCCAAGTGCCACTCAGATGGCGAATCAATGGGGTAGACCTTCTGCCTCACTTTTTTGTAGCGGAAGCCTAGAGTCCGATCTTGGTTTAGATTAGTTTAGAGATACAGCACAGAAACAGGCCCTTCGGCCCACTGATACCGCGCCGACAAGTGAACCCCGCACATTAACAGTATCCTACACACTAGGGACAATTTGCATTTATGCAAAGCCAACTTACCTGCAAACCTGTACGTCTTTGTAGTGTGGGAGGAAACCGAAGTTCTTGGAGAAAACCCACGTGGGAATGTCCATTAGTATGGACATTTTTCAGTTTGCTGCTTGTACGTCCGGTTGTTATTGTGGTGCACCAAAGATTCTAATGCAGTTTAATGGGACACTATGAATCTCTGCAGACTTTGGAGCTCCTCGGCTGGGAAGTCCCCCAATCCTGTTTCTATTTTATAAATTTTAATTTCACAGCTTCTTTAGAATTATCCTTTCCCATCCAAGACTTTTAATATTGCTACTTTTAAAAGATTTTTCTTCACAATTTAAAAAATCTTCCACGTGTGTCTAACAAACTTGAAACCTTATTATTATCGAAAATAGACAATAGACAATAGATGCAGGAGTGGGCCATTTGGTCCTTCGAGCCAGCACCGCCATTCAATGTGATAATGGCTGATCATCCCCAATCAGTAACCCGTTCCTGCCTTCTCCCCATATCCCCTGACTCCGCTATTTTTAAGAGCCCTATCTAGCTCTCTCTTGAAAGCATCCAGAGAACCTGCCTCCACCGCCCTCTGAGGCAGAGAATTCCACAGACTCACCACTCTCTGTGAGAAAAAGTGTTTCCTCGTCTCCGTTCTAAATGGCTTACTCCTTATTCTCAAACTGTGGCCCCTGGTTCTGGACTCCCCCAACATCGGGAACATGTTTCCTGCCTCTAGTGTGTCCAAGCCCTTAACAATCTTATATGTTTCAAGCTATATTATCTTATATTATCTAGCTGGTGCAGCATGGAGTCCACACCCTCTCAGTTAGCAAATGTGTGTCATTGTCTCCTGGTATTAAATGGGTTAAAATAAAACCTGGTGAATTCATCCTTCTCAAAGCTTTAAATCAAACAAAATGCAAGGACATTAAACTGAAACACCCTGATGGTGCTTTGTGCCTCAAGAGGACTACTGCTGCTTTTATTGGTCAGAAGTCATAATTTTAGTTTGGGAATGTATGAATGATACCTATGTTATAATTTGCCTAGAATGTGGAGAGGTTTTAAGGCACTCAAGGTCATGTTGAGTAAGAATAAGTGTGCTTGGCCAGGGCTGATGAAATAATTGCTGAACAATAAAATAATAGAAGCTTGCAACATGCTTTCTGCTGACATCGTGTTCTGAGCTATTCTTGTAAATGTAAGACAAGTAGTGGGTAAAATTGATTAATGGTGCAATAGACCGAGAAAAATTACCTCCTATCCACTTTATGTGAAGCTGCACGAGGGTATGAAACTAAGCAGTTTGCCACTGGTTCTGGATTCATGTTGCTTTAAAAATGTAACCCAACCTAATTTTTTGCAATCTATTGCACATGTCTGAAATAAAAGCCAATTTCTCAAGCACTTGAAAAGGAAGAATTGCATTTTGTTTGAGATTAATTTATATCTTCTTATTTCCTTGTC
Source organism: Amblyraja radiata (assembly GCF_010909765.2). Classification (NCBI taxonomy): domain Eukaryota; kingdom Metazoa; phylum Chordata; class Chondrichthyes; order Rajiformes; family Rajidae; genus Amblyraja; species Amblyraja radiata. The sequence continues at coordinate 172,278,805 of NC_045956.1, forward strand.
AATTTAATACTTTTTAATTACAAATGACAGAGAATGCCTATTTGAAAAATGTACTATGTATCCATAGCAATGATATGAAAATTCATCTGTGACAATTTGGTGTAAGCTACCAGTGCCGAACCACACCAGTTAATTTTTTTGGTCATTCAAGGTGATGTGCTACTGAAATATACAGACCGTGACAAGGATTGTTCATCCCTATTTTACATTGAGTGAATGAGTACCAGTTGCACAGCCAGTTTTGGCATTTTCATGCTATGAGGGAAAAAGCTATCACTCTATCACTGTTTGTGCTGCTGAGAGACCCACGTTTGACCCTGACCTCGGATGCTGTCTGTGTGGACTAATCTCACCCCTCCATGGTTACTGATGGACCGAGTCCAAAATTCAGTATCAGTCAAGCACAATTTTTTTAAACTGCAGAAGACAGTAGCTAGTGGAAACAAGGAACTACAGATGTTTTTACACAAACGGACACAAAGTACTGGAGTAACTCAGCGTGTCAGGCAACATCTCTGGAGAACATGGATAGGTGATGTTTCCATTGACCATTGACTATTGACCATTGCGCTCATGAATCCTCCCACACAACTGCAAACTTCAGTAACACTCTCAACTGAATGGAACCTGCACATTTTCAGGATCATAAATGAGGCCTTAAGAAGGCCGAGTGTGAGGTGTTGGACAAGAGGAGAAGGATTGGCTTGTGCTGAGTAATCAAGAGAGGGTAGGGTGGGGAATCGATTACAAGCAGAAAAATCAGCTGAAATTATCAGTGTGAAAAGGGCTCACTACTCAAAATATTATCTGGTGATTTTCCTCCTCAGCAGCTGCCTGATCCGCTGAGTTTTTCCATTACTTGGGTGAAATGATGAATGGGATGGGAAGGGGAATGGATGAAATAGGTAATCTTGGCTTAAGATTGTTTTTGAGCACCAGGGCAATGATGAGGTAAACTACTAAATGGGCTGGGGGGGTGGACATTGAGACCTCCACTGGAGGACTCGAAGATCAGAACATCTGGTATGGTATGGTACTTTATTTGTCACATGTACCAATGTCTAGTGAAATCCATTTTTGTATACAGTCCAGGACAAGTATCACTATACATAAGCACTTAGATACATATTACATAAGCATCTTGGATACAGTATGTGTGTAGCAGTAGTACACTGAGACAGTATACTGCATGGCCAGTCTGACACTATTTACAAGATCCAGTTGTTGTAAGTGTAAGGTTCTTGATCTGACCATAAAGGCCTGTTGTCCTGGCGAAGATGCAGGGTCGGCCTGACCAAGCGTAGCTGTGGTGTCCTCCACTGCTGCTCTGGCCATCATCATGTTACCTCCAGGATCATCTATTCCATTACCCCCTGAGCTTACTGTTATCTGCTTGGCTCATCACCTGAAATCGATAACTTTGTTTCCCTTATTCTCATTTGCATCTAGTACTGCTTATTTATTGCCCTCCACTGTCCCATGGTTCACTAAGAGACCATTTAAAGTTTTCTTTTAATTTCATGATCACATATTTCAATGATCTCTTATTTTCCATTCTCTGTAGCCTCCATCAGCTCAATGGTTTTCTTTCTTCTCCCATTTTGGATTGGGTAAGATATTTGACACAGATCCAAGTCAATTGGTTGAACCAGTCTATGCCACTGATGTGTAATGCCCCTGTCCCACTTAGGAAACCTGAACGGAAACCTCTGGAGACTTTGCGCCCCACCCAAGGTTTCTGTGCGGTTCCCGGAGGATTTTGTCAGTCTCCCTACCTGCTTCCACTACCTGCAACCTCCGGCAACCACCTGCAACCTCTGGGAACCGCATGGAAACTTGGGTGGGGCGAAAAGACTCCAGAGGTTTCCGTTCAGGTTTCCGAAGTGGGACAGGGGCATCAGAAATAACTGCAGATACTGGTTTAAATTGAAGATAGACATAAAATGCTGAAGTAACTCAGCGGGACAGGCAGCATCTCTGGATAGACGTTTCTGGGTCCAGACCCTTCTTCAGACTGATGTCAGGGGAGTGGGTGGGACAGAGATAGAATGTGGTCGGAGACATAGAAACATAGGAAATAGGTGCAGGAGGAGGCCATTCGGCCCTTCGAGCCAGCACCGCCATGCATTGTGATCATGGCTGATCGTCCCCAATCAATAACCCGTGCCTGCCTTCTCCCCATATCCCTTGATTCCACTAGCCCCTAGAGCTCTATCTAACTCTCTCTTAAATCCATCCAATGGAGAAGAAAGAAAACCATTGAGCTGATGGAGGCTACAGAAAATGGAAAACGTTTTTTCTCACCTCAGTCTTAAATGGCTTCCCCTTTATTCTAAGACTGTGGCCCATTGAGACAGTAAGACTGGTGGGAGAACTGGGAAAGGGGAGGGGATGGAGAGAGAGAGGGAAAGTAAGGGCTATTTGAAGTTAGAGAAGTCAATGTTCATACCACTAGGGTGTAAACCACCCAAGCGAAATATGAGGTGCTGTTCCTCCAATTTGCGCTGGGCCTCACTCTGACAATGGAGGAGGCCCAGGATGGAAAGGTCAGATTGGGAATGGGAGAGGGAGTTGAAGTGCTGGGCCACCGGGAGATCAGGTAGGTTAGGATGGACTGAGCGGAGGTGTTCATCGAAACAATCGCCGAGCCTGCGCTTGGTCTCACCGATGTAGATAAGTTGACCCAGGACAGCAAGGTCAGATTGGGAATGGGAGGAGGAGTTAACCTTTCTGTCAGCCTGATAACAGCTGGGAAAAAAATGGCCACGAATCTGGAGGTATGTGTTATCACACTTCTGCACCTCTTGCCTGCTATGGGGTGAGACTCGTCCTCGATTATGCAGGTGACCTTGCCGACACAGCGCAAAGTGCAGATGGAGTCAATGGAGGTCAATGGTTGGTTTGTGTGATGGTCTGGGCTGCGTCCACAACTCACTGCAATTTCTTTCGGGTCTTGGATAGAACGGTTCCCAACCATGCTGTGATGCATCCTGATAAACTGCTTTCTACAGCGCATCTGTGGAAGTTGGTGAGAGTTGTTAGAGACATGCCAAACTTCATAAGTCTTCTAAGAAAGGAGAGGCATTGGGTTGGTTTCTTGGCCATTGCTTCGATATGGCTGGTCCAGGATAGGTTGCTGCTGATATTTACTCCTAGGAGCTTGAAGCTTTTAACCATCTCTACTTCGGTGCCGTCAATGTATATCAGGGTATGTGTACCACTTCAATTCCTGAAGTCAATCACAATCTCTTTTGCCTTACTGAATTGAGGGAAAGGTTATTGTCTTGCGAGGTTCTCAATCTCCTTCCTGTACTCCGTCTCGTCATTATTTGATATCAGGCTCACAACGGTGTTGTCGTTTGCGAATTTGTAAATTGAGTTGGATTTGTATTTGGCTGCACAGTTGTGAGTGTATAAGGAGTAAAGAAGGGGGTTGAGGACAAATCCTTGCAGGATTATCATAGTGGATGATTTATCACCTATCCTCACTGATTGTGGTCAGTTGGTCAGGAAATCGAGGATCCAGTTGCAGAGGTGAGTGCTGGCTCCAAGTTCCACGAGTTTGGAGATGAGCTTGGATGGGATGTGGGGTGTGAATATGGTGTTGCAAGTGATGTTTCTTCCTCCATTGCAGTCTTTCCAGTCCTTTGTGTGATGTTTCTGTGGTGGTCACACATTGTGGTGGGGCAATGTGGTTGTGAATGGGGGTGAGTTGTCAGTTGGTGGGTGCAATATCTCCGCTACATGCCTTTTCCCAAACATTTTGATTTCCAGCTATCTGTGGTCAAAATACACACGCTCTTTAAATGCCACTAAAATGCCCAGTTTTTCCTTTTTTTGGCAACATTACCACACTATTCAAATGAAAGAAAGGAACCAGCCCTTTTAAATGTCCTGCTGATTGGATGCATACACCAAGTCCTTCCCTGGTTTTCCTCCCAAAAATCAAATGAAGCATTTAACATGAAGCCGCTGACATCTTATAACAAAGTGAGTTCGTAAATGGGACATGAATTTCCTCTTTATTATAGCCATTCATTTATTGTAAACAGAACACAAGCACTGAAGATAGACACAAAAAGCTGGAGTAACTCAGTGGGTTAGACAGCATCTCTGGAGAAAGGGAATAGTTGACGTTTTGAGTCGAGACCCTTATTCAGACAGAAGCAGACTGAAGGTCTCGATCCAAAACGTCACCTATTCCTTTTCTCCAGAGGTGCTGTCTGACCCATTGAGTTACTCCAGATTTTTGTGTCTATCTTCAGTTTAAACCAGAATCTGCAGTTCGTTCCACACACAGAACATAAGCACAATTTGAAATTGTCATGAAAAGGAAGCGAGAGGCATTATGACTGTAGTTTACTGCATACACCAAGAATGTTTTATATATATCATAGTGTCTTATAGTCTGACAGCATTAATTTCCTCCTACAAATGCCTAATTTTGCAAGAACAATCAAAAATATACCTAGAAAACCAGTTCCATATCCATCAGCATATCTTCCCTTACTTTAAATATTTATTCAATGTTTAACTTAAAAGAAGAAATAGTTTCTGCTTGGTGAATGATTCCAAGCATTAACAATTTTGTGTATTGAGATATTGAAATAAGACATTCTCTTTCCAGTAATACTTAAAAATATGCCGTCACAATTTTTTTTGATGACCTTTCACGGTTGACTCCCCAATAAGTACAAACGGTGCTTCCCATGTCACTATATTCATAACATTAAAATTTGATATAGAGATATAGGATTTGGCAATTCAAATCGTCAGCAATATCATTTTGATTCACTCTATCTATATACTCTTTACTAACAAAAATCTATCAATCCCACATTTTATATTTTCTTTTCAATTGACACAGCTTTCTTCGTGCGAGACCTCAATCTTCTGTTACTCATTTTACAAAGACATACTTGAATGGTCCACCACTGATTAAAATGTGGCCCTTTTTTTAGATTCCTTTGCCAAAATAATTAATTTCTCCCAATCTGCTCTGTAAACCCATTTTAAATATCTCAATTAGATCATCCTTTATACTGCAATGAAGGGAATCTAAGTCCTCTCTTCAAAAGCTATTTTCGTTATTGAACCCTTTTAGTCTCGGTATCATTCTGGTTAATCTATTGCATCCTCTCCAAGAGCAGTCTATCTTTTCAGAGCTGTAACAAGAGCAGAACAGAGTACAATATCTGTAGTCTAATCAGAGCTTTAAACAACTGCAGTGTTCTTTATGCTCTTTGTATCCCAGCTTCTTTAAGTCTGGCAATGACCCTGAACCGTATTGCTGTAATGGAAATAGAGCAATACTACTTTGTACGAGCACATTCTTCTTCAACAAAGTGAATACTCTGCCCCTTTTTTAATGGCTTATCCTACCTGTTTTCACACTCTGTTTTTGTAGTACTTTTAAAGGTGCAGTTGAGATTGTTGTTCTGCAGTTAGGATTTTTCTAAAAGTGTCATTGATTAAAAAATAAATAAATCTCACATTATATTTGGAGTGGAAATTCAGACTGTATTTTACTCTCCTTTTAGATACCTTAAAATACTCACCTCTCCCCAAATCCTGTTGTGGGACATAAACTGAAAGGTTATCATACACTTATTGAAAATGTGACATATTCTTGTCACTAGTTTTTGAATCCATTGATCCAGTAGGATTGTCTATAGCTAGTATTTATGGAGATATTCCATTAAGAAAAACAGGTAACATTAAACAGCATGAGACTGATTGATATTGGGGTCCTTATAAGGTTTAAATTTGCAGTAAAAGACTGCTTATATTTGCTTTCATGATGCAGATTTGGACTTTTTACTGTTTCTCAATCGTGTTTTGACCATTGTGGTTGTGAGGTGAAATTAAATCTTGTGCCATTGAGATCCTGGCTAAATGTCTGATATCATGTACTCACACAAAAAAATAGCAACTAAGTGAGTAATAAAAAATATATCTGGACACATAACATTAAACTCGCATGAATAGCATAGTTGATCTTCAAATGCTGTTTTGGAATCATCTACTATCAATTATTATAACATGTTATTATGAGCTTGTAGTAAATTTTGATTAACATTGGCCAAAGCATATTACCACACCACCTGGGCACAGAAAACACTTCAAGAATATTGTATTTGTTGCCACTTGGAACCATCCCCATCACATAATATAGTCACACATTGATTTATTACATAATAAAATATGATTAATCAGGAATTCATACAGCCTCCGGAGAATTCTGATATATTACTTTCTTTGTAATGACATTTATTTTTTTATGTTTGAACAAATGAATAATGAGAAAGAAACATTGATCAATGTCCTCTTGTAGTGTGGTTGTGTTGAAAGAGCTTGTTTATTTGGATAGCAGATGGCAATTCAGTAAGCTCCGACTTTTAAATGGATGGCCTTCATTCGTTTAAGCAGAGTAAGTTTCAATATAGATAACTCCAGGGTTGGTCCTGATTGGCAGTTTTCTAATATTTTATGTTTTAATCTGAAAAGAAACAGATTACGGTCTTTGTCAACATTGAACTTTATGGATTCATGCGCATTAACCATTCTCACACATGGGTTAATGAACATAATTTCCTTTATTTTCTTCTCTAACTTGTGGGCCAAACTGTATTGATCTCTTACTGAGATTGTAGCGGCAGATTTTTCAAATCTTTCAGGAAATTAACTCCCTAGCCACTAATTGGGTGAGACGGGATAAGGGGAATATCTTCGGTACGCATGCAAGCTGCCTCAGAGACCTTCAGAGCTTCTCCTTTCATAAAGCTTCAGCACACAGTCTTTTAATGAATATTTTCTTTATTGTAGATATAAAACAGTAAGATACATCCAAGGTTTTTCCGACTTGTTCCGGCAATCTTCTTCGAACTCCAGCTCATTACTTCAGATACTAGAAAACTCCTCGTGTCTCCATGCTTCACATGATCTTGACATGTGGCTTGACATGCTCGACATGTGGCTTGACATGTTCGAAGGATTAACCTTCTCCCTCTTCACTCCAAAACGAATCTAACCAACTAAACTACCACGCAAGCAGTTAAGCTGCATGAACATGCCCAAAGACACATCATAAATCCCACCCACATTATAACGGGCAGTCTAAAATTTAAAGGAACATGCCATCCACAATGACATGCAAAACAGGCCAAATGGCCACTACATACCGGCCCCTAATTGTTCCGAATACATAATGAGGCAATTACCAATAAACATAAAAAAAGTGGCCATAAAGGCTTAACATACATCAAAATCAAAATCAAAAGATCAGGGAATAGAACCCAGTAGCTCCTCGTCGGGAAATCAAACCCCGATCTCCCGCGTGCTAGGCATGGATACTAACCACTATACTAACGAGGAAAAAATAGCATGCACTATATATCTGCAATCACAATTCTTTATCGACTCTTCCATCTTCGCTTTTGCCTTCTAGAAGCAAGCACAACTTAGTTATTGGTCTTATTAAAACATTGTTTTTTGTTTTCAGTCGCACCATACGCACCAAACCCTGAACATCAGGCATGATTTCTAGTATTCTTCCCATTAACCAAGAACCTCGAGATGCTGTAGAGTCAGCCACCAACACAATGTCGCCTGGAACAAAGTTCCTTTTAATCCTTAGCCATCGTTGTCATTCTTGGATTAAAGGCAAATACTCTTGTATCCATCTCCTCCAAAAAAGATTGTACTTGTACTTGTATTGTACTTACTTCCATCTACGTTTCATATACAAATCCTCTTTTACAAAAAGCCCAGGTGGAAGTGTTGGATTGGTTTTCAGCAGAAGAATATGATTTGGTGTGAGTACTTCCAGGTCAGTAGGATCATCAGAACTTTTCGTAATAGGTCGATCGTTTAAAATCGCCTCAGTTTCACAAAACAGTGTTTGTAACCCTTCATCATCCAAAATTTGTCGTCTAAGAACGGAGCGCAGCACATTTCGTACTATACGAATTAATCGTTCCCAAATACCGCCATGATGGGAACCCATTGGAGGATTAAAGTTCCATTTTATGCCTTGTTGAAGCATAGTATATTGGATTTTATCCTGATTTAAGTCTTTGAGTGCCTTTTTTAGTTCCCTATCCGCTCCAACGAAATTTGAACCATTATCCGATCTTAACGAAGTAACTTGACCCCGTTGACAAATAAATCTCCTTAATGCTTGAATACATGAGTTTGTGTCGAGTGTAGATGCAACTTCAAGATGTACCGCTCTTGCCATACAAGTGAAGATCACACCATATCTTTTCACAAGGCTACGTCCTCTCTTAACCTCCATAGGACCAAAATAATCCACCCCCACATCCGTGAATGGAGGTTTGTCTGGAGTGATGCTCTCCACAGGCAAGTCTGCCATCTTCTGTATACCAAGTTTCCCACGCTCTCGCGTGCATATGATGCAATTTTTTATTATCTTTCTTGCTGCTGAATTAGCCTTGGCAACCCAATATTTTTTACGAAGTTGGGATAGCATGTAATTTCTTCCTCCATGCCCAATTTGTTCATGAATATGCCGTAATAATAATGTCGTTATGTAAAAGTCCTTAGCGAGAATGATAGGAAGTTTCATTTCTTCAGGCATTGCCAATCTGTTTAGGCGCCCACCCATCCGCAGAAGATCTCCTTCCCAGATTGGGTCGAGCTTATACAATTGACTACTTCTTTTTACCCCCTCTCCTCCAGCTTGCAATGTTAATATCTCTTCTTTGTATTTCTGTCTTTGACAGAAAGAAATTATCGCATTTTCTGCTTTGAGGAGATCATCAAGACCAAGTTGGCTATGTGAATCTTCAAAAACTTGCATCTGGACTTTGATCTCCTTTTCCCTTTCCTCAGGATTCTCCTCCAAGATACTTTCTGTTATTTGTTTCTTTTCCCGAATCTTCATCAACAATCTTGTTTTTATTTTAAGAAACCAGGCTACCGATGTTATCAATTTATTCCATGATGAAAAGTGGGTAATTAAATTATTCACGGTGTCATATGAGTTTTTTTCAATCACATTCACCGAAATGTTTTGTTTAATTTCCGGATCTTTTGTAGAGATTTCAAATCCGAGTTCAAGCTTTGGCCATTCTCTACTTGGCTTACTAAGAAACTTTGGCCCATTGATCCATCTCTTGTTATTAAGAAAGCAATTTGCTGTTTGTCCCCTAGAGGCGTCATCCGCAGGATTTTCCTTTGTATTAACATATCTCCATTGAGAAACATTAGTAGCTCCTAGTACAAAGGAAACTCTATTTGCAACAAATGTCATAAAACGTTTGTTTTCATTGTTAATGTATTTCAAAACCGTAGTGCTATCGGTCCAGAAGGTAGATTCTTTCAGTTGAAATTGCAGTTCCTTTCTCAGCATTGTGTCAATTTTAACAGCTAAGACTGCTGCTGTAAGTTCCATTCTGGGAATCGTCATTTGCTTCAATGGTGCTACTCTGGCTTTTCCCATTAAGAATGCAACATGCACTCTTTTGTTCACATTTTGTAGTCTTAAGTATGAAACAGTCCCATAACCACTTTCGCTGGCATCCGAAAAGTGATGCAGTTGTGCATTTCCGATTTTACCAAAGGTTTTAGGCTTTATACACCGATCTACCTTAAACTTTGACATTTTGTGGAGGTCTTTTAACCATTCTGTCCAACTGTGCGAGGATGTTTGAGTTATACTCTCATCCCAACCAAGTTTTTCTCTACACAGATTCTGTAAAATTAACTTGGCTAGCAGTGTAAATGGTGCAAGAAATCCCAAAGGATCATATACTGAACCAATCACAGATCAGATACCCCTTCTTGTGCATGGTCATTCCTGAATCGACAATTTAAACTTAAACACATCCGTTTCCATGCACCAGTGCAGTCCCAGTGCCCTTTCCATTGGCAAGTTGTCTTTGTCTAAATCCAACTCCTTGGTTTCTTCCGCTCTGTCATCTGGTGGAATGCTTTCCAAAACAGCACGACTGTTGCTGACCCACTTGGTAAGTACAAATCCTCCCTTATTGCAGAGAGAGGTTAGGTGTTTCACCATTTGAATTGCCTCTAACTCAGTAGATATGGATTTTAGGCAATCGTCCACGTAAAAAGTATTTATCAAAGTGGAAATTACCTCCTCTGGGAAATAATCTTTATTATCCTCTGCGGTTTTCCTCAAAGCGAAATTCGCACAACTTGGAGATGACACTGCTCCGAAAAGATGTACTTTCATTCGGTAATCAACAAGGTCTTGTTGCACATCCCCTTCGGGCCACCATAAGAATCACAGATAATCAATATGTTTACCAGTTACTTTCACTTGATGAAACATTGATCTGATATCAGCCATCAAAGCTATCGGTTCTTGCCTAAATTTGATGAGGACTCCAATGAGCGAGTTAGTAAGGTCTGGACCTTGCAGTAGTTCACTGTTAAGCGATGTCCCTTTAAAGACTGCCGCGCAGTCAAAGACCACCCTCAATGTCCCTTTCTTCGAGTGGTACACCCCATGGTGCGGAATATACCAGATCTCTCCATCATCTCGATATAGTTGATTCGTTGGTATCCTTTCGGCATAATCATTATTAATCATATTCTGTAAGAAGGATGTATATTCCTCTTGAAATTTCGTGTTCTTAACAAACTTACGTTTCAAACCTTGAATACGCTGTTCAGCCATATAACGATTATTCGGTAAATTAACACTTTCTTGCTTGAAAGGTAAATCCAAACAATAATGTCCATTTTTCATCTTAACTGAATGGTTCATAATATCTAAGAATTGTAATTCTTCTCTAGACATTTCTTCATGTTCCTGGCTGGTACTTTCATTGAAGTCATGGTTATATTGCTTCATTAACAACTTTTCCAATTTACCTGTAGATATTTGGTTAACAGCAACAGCACGGCAATTCATTTTGCTGGTGCTTCCCTTATTCTTACACAAGGAGCCATAGATAACCCATCCTAGTAGGGTCTTCATAGCATAGGTCCATCCCCTTGGCTCCTAATTATCTGTACAGGTTCTAATGCTCTCAGAGCATTCGTTCCAATAAGTAAGTCAATATCAGAATTTATCTTTGATATTTTGACATCTTTCAGGTAAGGCCATTGTTGTAAGTCTTCACATCTGGGTACATTTTGACGACCAACATGCATTGTTTCATGTGTGAAAACCTCTGAAATTGGAATAAAATTATCTTCATCCAAACTGGATATCTCCATATTTGTTATATAATAACTATGGTAATCCTTTTCTTTATTCATGGTATGCATTTGAATTTTAACTTTCTCTCCAGTAATGTCCAACCTTCTCATCAAATTCTCTGTGCAAAAAGTAGCTGAACTTCCATGATCCAGAAATGCATATGTTTGCAACACTACATTAGTTTCCCTATTTCTCACTTGTACTGGTAAAATAGAGAAAATGCTCTCCGGCCCCAATATGTGCAGTTACTTGAGGCGAGGTGATAGCATTAACATCCGCTGACTCCTTTTTCTGCTCAGTAAGATCTGGCTCTCTCTTTACAGTATGAAGCACATCAGGATGATTCTGCTTACATTTGTCACAAATTATTGGACACTTACAGTCTTTTACCATGTGCCCCTTCTTTAAACATCCATAGCAGATTCCATTCCTTTTTAAAAAGTCCATCTTTTTTTCATATTTCTTGTCTTTAAATTTACGACACCATCTTATGGTGTGACCTACGTCATCACAAAATGGACAAAATTCGTTCTTATTGGTCGGTGCATCCTCTTTGGCACCACCCAACACCTTCTCAGGTATTATATTGGTAGCAAAATTGCTTTTCTTAGGCCCTGTCTTTTGTTTAGTTTTGACATAGGTAGAACCCTTATAAATTGCAAGTGGCTTGGCTTCTTCAATAATCCCGTTGCATGAATCTGAAATGTACCGTACTTCTCGTTCTAAAAATTCCACCAAATCTGGTAGTCTGGCTACTTGTTTGCTCTTATCTCGTAATTTACCAGCCCTATCTCTCCACTTTTCTCTCATTCTTCTGGGCAACTTGTTAATGATGATTCTCATATTACTTGAAAGATTAATTTCCTCCATGTAGCCAAGATTTTTCATCGAGCTGCAATATCTTCTCAGAAATATTGCATATTCACTCAATTTATCCACATCTTCTGGCTTGATTTCTTTCCAAGCATGGGCCTTTTCAATGTATGCATTCGCAATCCTCTGTTCATCACCAAAACGTTCCTTTAGTAATCTTCTCGCCTTATTATAGCCCTGGTTGCCTGGCTCCATCTGACAACTTTCCACAAGCACCTTCACACTTCCTTTTGTGTACTTCACCAGAAATCGTAAGCGCTCTTTTTCATCCTTAACTTTCGTCTCTAATACCTCTTCTATGGCTCTTATGAAAGTTTCATACCCCAAAGGATCTCCACCATACGTAGGAATTTCAACTGGTGGCAGAATGAGAGAGGTATTTTGTCGAGCTATAATCTCGTTGAATTCAGATTGCTTATTCAACAGTGCCAATAGACCAACCTGATTCCCTTCGCCTTGGTCCACTGGTTCATCTCGAGTTTGTACGGATGTTCCCATAGCAGCTAGTTTCGGTCTAGCACCCATTTGCTGAGCTGAAGGTTCACTCAACCTATTTAGGTTTTCCAATCCAAGGTATCCTGTGGACTTTGACCGTGGAATCGATCCAACTGCCAATTCTCTCTGAGCAGTTTTGGCTCTCTGTCTAGAGCTCATCGTCTTTGACGATCTAGAGCTGCATCTAGACCCTTCACTTTCCAGTATGTCCTTTCTGGCTTTAGCCACCTTCAACTTTGTATCTAATTCCAGTTGTTCCTGACATCGCGCCATCTCTTCTTGCTGTCGCTTTATCTGTCGCATCTTCTCTTCTTCCTGTCGGGCCATCTCATCTTGCTGTCGGGCCATCTGTTGCATCATCTCTTCTTGTTGTCAGGCCATCTCATGTTTTTTCTTCATTGCAACCGCTTCGATTGAGAGCGCAGCTAAATCAGCTTCTGCTCCCAATTGAGCAGAAGCCCTCGAAACCGAACTAGCTGAGCAACCAGATCTGCGGCCTGATCTTCGTGAAGATACATTTGACATACTATCTCCCGGTTCTATCTCATCACCACGTGGCTCTTCTGGCATAGCTCTGCCCTCATCTTCATCCTTATTCATGATTTAAAAGAGGTCTTGGCAGATTGCCAAGTCTTTAAATTAGTCGAAAAAGTCTCTGCTTCTAAGTGACTTTGTTATTATCAACAATTTCTTCCAAAACTAAAACATACCGATAATGTAGAGAACCAAAATAAATGATGCTAATTCAAATGGAATGTGCTTTATCACCAGAGATTCAAAACAATCCAAGGTCGGTCTGCCTTTCCCAGACACGCTGGAGAAAACAGCTTCGTGAGCTCTGTAACAGAATTCTTTTAATTAAAACCGTGATTTTAATTCAAAAGGTAATAATCGATTCGTACTCACAAATCCAGTGATACGTCTTCAGATACGTTCCGATGCTGATGATAGACCTCAAGGCTCTTCCTGGCCGAGAACTTCTTCAGTTCCACGATTGGAACCAATCTTCTTTCTTTGGCTATGCCTCTCCGAGGTCTTAGCCTGGTCGTCCTGCTCTGGCTGCGCCTCTCCGAGGTCTTAGCCTTCGCACTTCGATCTTCTGTCCCTATCTCAGGGACTGGTATTTACCCCCGCCGGAGGTTCGCTTCTGCTTATCTTCTGTCCCACTCTCTGGGACTGGCAATTACCCCCCTGACGGAGGTATCCTTCGACTTAATGTAGCGGCAGATTTTTCAAATCTTTCAGGAAATTAACTACTTAGCCACTAATTGGGTGAGACGGGATAAGGGCAATATCTTCGGTACGCATGCAAGCTGCCTCAGAGACCTTCAGAGCTTCTCCTTTCATAAAGCTTCAGCACACAGTCTTTTAATGAACATTTTCTTTATTGTAGATATAAAACAGTAAGATACATCCAAGGTTTTTCCGACTTGTTCCGGCAATCTTCTTCGAACTCCAGCTCATTACTTCAGATACTAGAAAACTCCTCGTGTCTCCATGCTTCACATGATCTTGACATGTGGCTTGACATGCTCGACATATGGCTCGACATGCTCGACATGTGGCTTGACATGCTCGACATGTGGCTTGACATGTTCGAAGGATTAACCTTCTCCCTCTTCACTCCAAAACGAATCTAACCAACTAAACTACCACGCAAGCAGTTAAGCTGCATGAACACGCCCAAAGATACATCATAAATCCCACCCACATTATAACAGGCAGTCTAAAATTTAAAGGAACATGCCATCCACAATGACATGCAAAACAGGCCAAATGGCCACTACATAAAAGTGCTACATAAGTTTCAATATAGATAACTCCATGGTTGAAGTCCTGATTGGCAGTTTTCTAATATTTTATGTTTTAATCTGAAAAGAAACAGATTATGGTCTTTGTCAACATTGAACTTTATGGATTCATGTGCATTAACCATTCTCACACATGGGGTAATGAACATCATTTCCTTTATTTTCTTCTCTAACTTGTGGGCCAAACTGTATTGATCTCTTACTGAGATATTCACCACAACCATCTGTCACCTTTATCTAGCTAAAAGGTGATTTCTTGCATTTGAAAAGGTAAACATTTTCAGTGGCCAACTTGAGTGGATGGTGGTTTGAGGTGAGTCACCTCAGCTCCCGATTACAAGTTGGGTGACTGTTTTGTCATTTATTAACCTTGGTTTGGTGAGACATCAGCACGCTCTAAAGTCTGACTAAATAGGAAAATATCACATTGCATAAAAATAATCAACTCTGATAGATAAATAAATAGAATTATAGTTCTGCTTTGAAAACTAGTGTTTTGAGCATGAAGAATAACGTATCAAGCTTCACGCATTTAACATAATTTGTAAAATTACCAGGAGGTGTTCTGCAAAGGACAACCACCTCTTGGCATTCTCCTCACAGTTGGCTATAGGACAGTTTTGGCAGATACCAGGAAACAGATTGGCTTCTTACATTTCCATCTGTGACTGTTGTGTGTAAAGGGAATAAAAAAGGTTTGAAATAGGAAAATAAATACACAAAAGTAATGCATGCATTTTAAAAAATCAAGCTCATTCAAATCTTTTCATTTCTTTCCCCTTGATGTTGTGACACTTATGACAGATATTATTGAAGGAGTAGGGTTGAACTAATAGTTCAATATCTGTTTATGAGAGTTTTATCTAGACCAGTGGGTTTACAAAGTGTTCTTTCATCACTGGAACTTAAAAATACTGATCAGATGTTTGTGGTGAACTGCTCCTTTATCTACTTGTTTAAAGAGTCATTACCTGAAAATACATACCATCCTGATCCAATTATAAGTGTTAGCCTTATGCAGAAATAACCTTCCCTTAATTAACAAATGCAGGCAAATAAAGCAATAATTTTGGTTTGGAAATCAAATTATAGGAGCATTGCCACAGGGCTTGAGATGATGCACCAGGGGATTTGCATTTTTATTTATACTGTTGTATAGAACATTAGCCAGGATTTATTTATTATCTCGTACTAGTTAGTCTGAGGAGGTGGTAGTGTGTTTACTCCATGAACGTCTGCAGCTCTGTCTAATGACGTTCCCACAATATAATTACTTGGAAGATTATGCTTCAGTTATATTGAGAATTGGTGAGACCTCATCGGGAGTTATGTGTTCAGTATTGGTTTTCTAAGATAGAACGCTAATGTGTTTGAAACAATTCCAGGAAAGCTCACTCAACTGATACCTGGAATAGAAAGGTTTGACGGTCTAGGCTTGTAACTACTGATGTTCAGAGGGAGGGGTGACTTGATCGAAGGGGTCTTGATAGGGTTCAATAGTTTCTTTATTATCACGTGTACCAAGATACAATTTTAAAAAAATTGAATGCAACTCAGCAAGACTATTACCATACATAAGCACAATCCCTTGGTTAGTACAAAATGTACAGAACAGTCTACTGAATTGAATTGTAAGAGGTGCCATTACACAGTTCAAGCTGCTGCTGGCCACAAAGGCACTGCAGCCATCGTCTCCAGTCCAGTCCTCCCGCAAACGGTCGTCCATCTCTTTGCACAGCCCACTTCAGCCGTTGTTCCCTGACCCCCCCCCCCCCGTTTCTTCTTACTAGGCTGCCGTCCCCCACCGTCCCACTCCAGCTAGGTTCCTGATTCCATGGCGGGTTAGCCAGGCTGCCATTAGGATATGGTCGTGGCTCGTTGGGCTTTCCTCTCCAGGCGGGTTCCCACTTCCGCCGCTCGCTGGAATTCCTTTTGCTGAACACGGCTTGCCGGAACCCTTTCGCCACAAACGGCTTGCCGGGATTCCTCCAGGTGGATATGGAAAAGGTGTTCACAGATGTTACTGTTCCAAAAAATTAGGAGTCAACTGCTGAAGATGGAAATTAAGTGAAGTTTATTCTCTCAGAGCATAGTGGGATTCTGTTCCTAAAAGGGGAGAGAAAAATCGAGTCTTTGAATATTTTTAAGGAAGAGGTAATAAGATACCTGATGACCTGATGGAGGTTGAAGACAGTAGACTGGAATGTGAAATTGAAGTTCCATTATCAGCCATGATCTTAATAAATAGCAGAGCAGGCGTTATTTTTAGCCGTCTTATCCTCACGTATATAATTGTACCTATGCATGTTAGTGGAAGTAGTTATCATCACAGTTGATGTGGATAGAGAACTGGCTGGCAGACAGGAAGCAAAGGCTAGGAGTAAACGGGTCCTTTTCACAATGGCAATCAGTGACTAGTGGGGTACCGCAAGGCTCAGTGCTGGGACCCCAGCTATTTACAATATATATTAATGATTTGGACGAGGGAATTGAATGCAACATCTCCAAGTTTGCGGATGACACGAAGCTGGGGGGCAGTGTTAGCTGTGAGGAGGATGCTAGGAGTCTGCAAGGTGACTTGGATAGGCTGGGTGAGTGGGCAAATGCATGGCAGATGCAGTATAATGTGGATAAATGTGAGGTTATCCCCTTTGGTGGCAAAAACAGGAAAGTAGACTATTATCTGAATGATGGCCGATTAGGAAAAGGGGAGATGCAATGAGACCTGGGTGTCATGGTACACCAGTCATTGAAAGTAGGCATGCAGGTGCAGCAGGCAGTGAAGAAAGCGAATGGTATGTTAGCATTCATAGCAAAAGGATTTGAGTATAGGAGCAGGGAGGTTCTACTGCAGTTGTACAGGGTCTTGGTGAGACCACACCTGGAGTATTGCGTACAGTTTTGGTCTCCTAATCTGAGGAAAGACATTCTTGCCATAGAAGGAGTACAGAGAAGGTTCACCAGACTGATTCCTGGGATGTCAGGACTTTCATATGAAGAAAGACTGGATAGACTCGGCTTGTACTTGCTAGAATTTAGAAGATTGAGGGGGGATCTTATAGAAACTTACAAAATTCTTAAGGGGTTGGACAGGCTAGATGCAGGAAGATTGTTCCAGATGTTGGGGAAGTCCAGAACAAGGGGTCACAGTTTAAGGATAAGGGGGAAATCTTTTAGGACCGAGATGAGAAGAACTTTTTTCACACAGAGAGTGGTGAATCTCTAGAATTCTCTGCCACAGAAGGTAGTTGAGGCCAGTTCATTGGCTATATTTAAGAGGGAGTTAGATATGACCTTTGTGGCTAAAGGGATCAGGGGGTATGGAGAGAAGGCAGGTACAGGATACTGAGTTGGATGATCAGCCATGATCATATTGAATGGCGGTGCAGGCTCGAAGGGCCGAATGGCCTACTCCTGCACCTGTTTTCTATGTTTCTATGTTTCTATCTCAAAATTAGGCTTTCATATGATTTGAAGGAAATTCCCATGATGTCTCCCTGATCTTGTTGTGCTTATTGTCGACTAGGGAACTGTCAAAATGAGATTGGTGAGCTGATATGATGCAGATATTACGTTGTAACTACACTGACAATGATGGCAATAATGCATGATTAGTTAATTGATTTGTATCATGGAAGATATTGAGCATTACAGCTGCATCTGCCTTGGGGGGGGGGAATGAGACCATGAAACTCCTGCTGGGTATTGGGGAAGGTGCAGAGGAATTCAGCATCAATAGATGAGTCACTCATTTAAATTGTCTAGACTGTGCCCCTCTCTTTTAATTGGGCATCAATGATACGTTTACTTTCACCAGAGCTGGTCATTTACACCGCCCTCTTTTCCAGAATACCTTCATCTTCATTGATGTGTTAAAAACAAGAATGAGAATATCCGTAAGGCTGGCTCTTCTGTTTCTCCTCTTCCTTGCTTACTAAGCCAAACCTGTATTCCAGGTCACCCAATGCATCCCCGTGCTATCTCCAAGCTCATATCATCAATAGAAAAAAACATTATCGTATCCCCATAAAATTGCTGACCAAATATCATCTCTACCTTCTATCCTAGCTGACACTGCAATCGATTCCTTGCCTCCTTTTTTACAACCACCTCGTCTGCATCCCTGAGAAAAATAGGCGGTGGAAACTCGTTCATTGAATATATTCAAGACAGAGAAAGATACATCTTAGGTTCATACATACTCAATAGCAGTCTGGCCTGTGACTTTAGACTTATATTCAATCTGTTTTCTCTGTTCCACCATTGCCGGCATTGTTATCAGTCGCGGCTATTGTGCCTTTTGGAACTCTTTACATAAAACTAGGCATTCATGGCACACTTTCAATTTCAGAAAACCATAACTTTCCCATTGGTCATATTTTCAAGCTCCTCTTACTTGGTTTCTTTCTCCATGAAACACTTTGATGTGATTCTTGATGTTGCAGTTACTATAAAAAGGCACAAGTGTTGGAGTTGACGTAGCTGCAGCAGTAGAAAGGTTTGTAAGTATCGGTTGTGACTCGGTGGGTAATATTTTCGCCTCTGACTTCGAAAGTTCCTGGTTCCTGTCTCTACTTGCAATTGAGGAAATGCAGTAAAAATAATCTCTTGAATTTAGAAGAATTAGATATTGTTATTAAAACATACCCAATTCCTATGAACTTAGAAGGCACTGGAAACATGGTGATTCCTGTGTACTGCCTCAGTGTAATCTATATTTCTCACGCTCTTGTACTTATGTATGATTGTACATATGTATAGAGAGATTTTTACTGAATTGTATGAAAGAAAGGAAGTTCACTGTACCGGGGTACATGCGACAAGAAAATACCATTGAACCATTGAACGCGACAGCATAGATCAAGGATGTTCTTTGCCCTGACTGAAAAGTCGAGAACAAAGATCAGAGTCTCAAAATAACAGCGCTGGATAGTTAGAACATGAAAGAAAATGTCTTCACTGTGTGTGTGGGGAATCTCAGATTCTCTGCCCAAGGAAGCGAATATATGCATATACAGATACATTATCTTCAATATATTTGCTCATTGGATATATTCAAGGCAGAGATTCATATATTTTGGGATATTAGTGAAATTTTACAATATGAAATTGGTGCAGTTTAATTGAATGGTAAAGAGGCAAAAAGACAGAATGACCTACTCCTGCTTTCATCTCTTATGTTTTTTTTCTTGAACAAGCATAAAAGTCAAGGCTAACACTTCACTGCAATACTGAGGGGGAGAAGCATTGTTAAAAATCCTGTTCTATGGATGAATCATTAATTGAGGAGGACATAAAGCTTGTGCACTCTTCATCATTACCATAGAGTCATAGAGGTAAACAGCATGGAAACATGTACTTCAGCCCGTGCCAATCAAGAGGCCCAACAAAACTAGTCCCACTTGCCTGAACCTGGCTCATATCAATCTAAACCTTTCCTATGCATATACCTGTCTTTTCAACTGTACTGCCCTATCATTTTCTCTAGCGATTCATTCCATGTATACACCACATTTTGTATGAAAACATTGTCCCGCAGATTCCTTTTAAATATCTCCTCTCTTTGCCTAAGTCTATGCCCTCTTGTTTTTAATTCCCATACCCTGGGGAAAGGATAGTGGCTGTTTACATTATGTATGTCCCACATGCTTTTATATACCTCTCTCAGGTCACCGCTCAGTCTCGTAGCTACCAGGGGAAAATGATTTAAAGATACTTTGTCGTCACATATACCTAGATACAGTGAAATGTTTTGTTTTGCATACAACCCTTGGTAAAACCATTCAGCAGATCTCACCTAGGCAGTACACAAGAGTCACCACATTACTGGCACCAACATAGACCCAGCCTATCCAGCATCTCCTTATAACTCAAACCCTCCACACGCAGCAACATCTTTGTAAATATTTTTTCAACACGTTCCTGTTTAATGACAGCAGCAAGGAAATGAGAATGGTATATGTCGCTCCAAGTGTCACCTTGCCAATGTCTTGAATAGCTATAATGTGATATTCCAACTCCTGTACTCGATACCCTAACCAATGAAGTCAAGTGTTCCAAAAGCATTCTTCATCACCCTGTCTACCTGTGTCATCATCTTTTAATGGAACTAAGTACCTATACCCCAGGTGTCTTTATTCTATAACGGTCCCTTGGGCCCTATCACTTACTGCATAGGTCCTGCCTGCTTTATCCTACAAAATGTAGCACCTCACATCTATCTGAAATAAAGTCCATCTGACATTCCACGGCCCGTAGGCCGAGTTGATCAATATACTGCTGCAATCTTAGGTAATCTTTCTCATTGTCCACAATACCACCAATCTTCGTGTCATCTACAAACATATAACCATGCCACCTATATTCACATCCAAATCATTGGTATAAATAATGAGCAACAGTGGACCCAGCCCTGATCTCTGTGGTACTTTAATTGTTGCAGGTCTCCAATTTGGAACTTTCTACCACCATTCTTTATTTTCTGCCTTTAAATTAATTCTGTATGTAATTGACTAGCACACCCTGAATCCCGTGTGATCTAACCTTCCAGACTAGCCTCCTATATGACTCCTTGTCAAGTGCTTCGCTAAGTCCTCGTAGATAACATCTAATATACTTCCCTTATCAATCTTCTTGGTCACCTCTTCAAAACTCTTCATCAAATTTGTAAGACATGATTTCTCATGCACAAAGCCATGATGACCATCCTTAATCAGTCCTTGCCTATCCTGATGCAGGTGGATCCTAACCCTCAGTATCCCCTCTAATAATATACCCACCAATTATTTAAGGATCACCAATCTGCAATTCCCACACTTTCCCTTGCAGCCTTTATAAAATGGAGGCATAATATTAGTCACCCTCCAGTTTTTCAGCACCACCCATGGCAATTGATGATACAAATATCTTTCCCAGTGGCCCCCCACTTTCTTCCTTAGCTTCCCACTATTTCCTGGGATACACTTGATCAAGTCCCAGGAATTTATCTCCAGAATAGTCGCAGAATTCCATGCATTTTCAGTCACCTGCCCTGCCTTATTTCCCAAGAAGAGGTTGAGATCTGCCCCCTCTGTCATTGGACCATCTGCATATTGATTAAGTAATAAAGGACCATTTGATATCTTAAAAAGAATGTAAAAGTCACAAAAAAGGCAGGTCTTAACTTTCTATCTGAAATTAGTTTTGCTGATATTAATCTAGAAGTCCCTGTTCAATGACATTAAAACAATAACAGTGGTTGCTTGCTGGAAAAAGCTACGCTAAAGTCTATGAGTGAAATGTCCAAATATTGTAAAGGTAACCATGGGAATTATTTGCTTAGTAAAGATAACATTGTTCATCAATCTTCTTTAAAAAATATTCCACTTCTGCCACCATTAATAAATTGAGGAAACACCATGCATGATATATTAGCGAGGAAGACAATCTCCCTAGAAATCCTACTCCCCCCAAAATTGTGGCATGGTGCGGCTTTGAATGAGGCATGAAAAGCCTGGATAGAGTGGATGTGGAGAGGATGGAGAATCTAGGAGCTGAAGCCATAGCCTCGGAATAAAAGGACGTACCTTTAGGAAGGATATGAAGAAGAATTTCTTTAGTCAAAGGGTTGTAAATCTGTAGAATGCATTTGCCACAGAAGACTGTGGAGGCCATTTCAATGGATATTTTTAAGGCAGAGATTGATAGATTATTGATTAGTACGGGTGTTGGGGGTTATGGGGTAAAGGTAGGAGAATGAGGTTGAGAGGGAAAGATAGATAGATCACCCATGATTGAACGGCGGGGTAGACCTGATGAGCCGAATGGCCTAATCCTGCTCCTATAACTTATAAAAACTTGTGAAAACATAATATTTGTCTAAGCATCTAGCATCTTACCTAAGCTAGGTTTCAGATGCTTTACACAGCTCTGAAAGAAATATGTACATTGCTCAGTAAATTATCTCTTGAGGTAATTGGCAATAATAGTTGTTACCATTATCTGCTCCTGTTACCAGTAGCTGAGACACTCTCCTGCAATGTGTATTATTCGTCTTTATATTTTCCCTTTTGTCTTGATCCAGATAATTAAATTTTTGTATTAACAATTTAGCTGAACAAAGATTGTGAAAATTAGCATGTGATACTCTGACACTTCCACAATGTTGTCCATAGTTTAATGATCCACAGTAAAGAAATCCCACTTCTTGTTAACAAATTGGATTTGTAATTCTAAGGATTGATTTCAAACTAAAGATAGAAAGAATTTCAGATTGAAGCTGGTCAATCAAAGATTAGCATTAGTTTTAATATTATTAATACATAGATTCTATGTCCCTTTGTTAGAATGAATCAGATAATGCAGAATGAGCAATGGCATTTCAAGAGCCTTTTAGTTTTCTTGCCTGCAGGCAGTACGATAGATGATGCTGTGTCTTTTAAGACCTGAATTTACAGCTCTTTTATATACTCTGTTGTCTGTGCTCATCAATTTCTTGTCTGGTCTTTTAACCATTCTTCCAACAAGCTATTAACCAACCTTATACTGGTGCTCTAAAACATACTCTGATGCTTTCTGTATCTTAGTCAGAAATACTGTCAGACACATTTTCTGCTCAGTATCTACAGATTGTAAAATAACGTGCTCCAATTTTACAGAACCTCTTGAATATGAGGCTCCATTTTTACAGAACCTCTTGCCAAAACCTGTTTGAAGAATGCCATTGTGTTCAGTGCTCTTCCATCCTGTTCATATGAATAGGGAGTAAAATTGAATGCTGAAAACTTAATTTTACATGACCATGTAAACAGATAACCCTAAGGGCAACTCCTGCTTCATTTTCATTTCATAAAACTGCAATTTCTGTTGCACATAACCAGGTTTTTTCAGTTACTCTTGAAGAGAAGACTTGTTCGTGGCATTCATTATATTTTTTGGCAAACTCAAATATCATTCATGAACATTGCTTGTTTTCTGCCATTCATGACATATCTTACATTATGGCACCATATAACAGATGGTAACTCTGGAAGAGATCTCTACTCAGTTTGACATTAAGCATTGAACTGGAACTGGAATGGAGCAAGCAGCTTGGATTAAACTCAAGTTGCCCTGTGCCTTAAGTAGACATGCTAGGCTAAGGGTCCCGACTCAAAATGTCACCTCTCCTTTTCCTCGAGAGATGCTGCCCGACCTGTAGTTACACCAGTACTTTGTGTCTATCTTTGCTCGGCTCATCTGTTCGTTGAATTGAAATTGTGTGTCTGTGAGACTCCTAATATACATGAGTATTCTGGGCTGCCTTATGAAACACGGACATTGTGAGTGATCATCAGGCCTCAGGTGGTGCACCCCATAGCTGCACCCTCAAATGTATCCCTGATGTCCTTATGGCACCATGTACTACCATGCCTCTGAAGATTAAATTAATTCACAGTAGATCGAGGACTAGATCAGGCAGACGCACAGAGTTTCTTGCCCAGAGTAGGGGAATCGAGAAACAGAGGGTATACGTTTAAGGTGAAGGGGAACGATTTTATAGCAATCTATGGGATAACTTTTTCACACAAGGGGTGGTGGATGTATGGAACAAGCTGCTGGAGGAGGCAGTTAAGGCAGGGGCTATTGCAACATTTCTGAAGCAATTTAGACGCGTATATGGATAGGACAGGTTTACAGGGATATGGGTCAAACGCAGGCAAGTAGGACCAGTGTAGATGGGACATGTTGGTCAGTGCGGGCAAGTTGGGCCGAAGATCCTGTTTCTACACTGTATGATTCTATGACTATAACAGTACAGCATAAGAACAGGCTCTTTGGTCCACAATGTCTGTGCTAAGCCTGATGCCTGGTTAAATTAATCTCCTCTGCCTGCACATGATCTAAATCCCTCCATGCCCTCCTTCAAACATATGTTTAGAACAACTGAGGTGCATGGAATTAATTAAATTAATTAAACATTTCAATATAATTTAAAATGAAAGAATACATATAGTTAAATGTAAATTTGGTTAAGATGTCAGTTAATTAAAAGCAAATACAAAATGGAATGAAAAAGAAATGACTTACATTCACTTCACTTCATGAATCTATTCAAATAAACAGGACCATGATGTGTATAGTGGAGAGGCCAGATAAGAAATCTTGGGCCAGGTTGATCTAATATCTAGGGGCTATCTGGCCCCTCGGCTCAGGACAACGGAACCTTCCCTGAACTCACAGATGTGTCCACAGATGGAGTGAGGGGTCAGATACATTGGAATCTGACCTACAAAGTATTCAGTGGTTCTTCCCTGCAATATATAAGCATGGAAGTTATGAATCGGCCAATACGTGGAAAAAACATAGATGACTGCTCTCGCACAAACCACTGGCTGAAAGTAAATATCTGAAACTAGGTCACAATAAAAGTCCAGATGAAGGAACTTGACCTGGGATGCTGTCTGTCCATTTCCCTCCAGAGATGCTGTCTGACACGCAGAGTTCCTACAGCTGCTCTCCTTTTTCGCTTCAGATTTCAGCATCTGCAGTCTGTTGTGCCTCAAAGTAAAAGTGTTTACTCAGATGAAATTCCATGTGGATTTCACTGCTTGTGTACAAGATGCATTAACATGTGTAATATGTACGCAAATACTGATTTTTGTTTGACAATTATAGCAAGCAACATCTTTCAAAGGCTTTGGTGAGACAACATCTGGAGTATCGTTTGTCTCCTTAGTATAGAAATTTCTAATAGGCATTCACACAATATTAGATCAACTTGGCCATAAGTTCATTAGAGTTTTGAAGAAAGAGAGAAGATCTTATTGACACGTTCTAAAATCTGACACAGTTTGGCTGGCTGAATACAAGAACAATGTTTCTCCCAGTTATGGGGCTGTCCATAATAATGACAGCATCATTATATGGGGTAAGACATTTAAAACGGAAATGAGGAGACTTTTCTTAACCCCTGATGACAGTGAACTCTACCACAGAGGGATGTGGATATCAAGCCACAGAATATATTTAAGAAAGAAATACCTAGATTTCAAGATGTGAAATACTTTAGAGAATACAGTGAGAGTGCAAGAATACAGCGACACAAGAGACTGTTGATGTTGGAATTTTGAGCATGATACAAACTGCTGGAATAATTTAATGGGTCGGGCAGCACATGTGGAGGGAAATGGACTGACAACCTTTCATGTTGGGACCCTAATTCAAGATTATGTTGACCCAAGGGACCGCGCGAGCTTGAATCTTGAACAAAACACAATCGGCTGGAGGAACTGAATGGGTCAGGATGAAAATTAACGTGGATTTTTAGGTCGGGCCAATTCTCCAAGAATATGGTGTTGTGATTGTGGATAAAACTATGATTTTTTTGGTGCAGAAGGCTTGAAAGGATAAATTGCTTAATTCCACTATTTTTCCATTCATTCCTAAAGTGAGAAGGAACTTCTCTACTCGCAGAGAATTATACATCTTGTTATTCTCTAAACTTGCTGTGAATTATGCTGAATTATGAGGTATATTTTAGGTTGAGAGCTTTTTCGTCTGCATGGGAATCAGGCAGGTAAAAAGAATTGAATCTGAAATTCAGATTGGCCTTAATTTGATGTGGAGGAGGCTGGGGAGGATGTAGGGTCCACTCCTGTTCCATAAGCAGTGAATTAAAGCACATGTATCAATTGATGAAGAAATTATTTCCTGATTGACATTAAGCAGGCTACAGGTAAATGGCACTGTGAGATTTCTGTTCTTAATATGCCAAGTGCATGTTATAGTTTTTACTCCCACAGCATACAGCTATGTTAACTGACAGCTTGTTTAATATTCTGCATGGTATCTCCTTGGATACTGCTGTTTGAGACAGCATGAATGTGGTTTCAGCTGACCTGATGCTGTGACATCTGGATACTGAAGGTGAACAATGAACTAGCCTGTTATTTGGCGCTTAACAAGATGGAGGTTGAGCTGTTAAATAATGATCAGAACAACCTGCATTTCTGGCATTTTGGGATATGTGGAATAAAATGATGTCTATGAGTTATTAACAGCTGTGCAATTTTTACCGTGAAAATAGTTATTGGGGTCCCTTATTTGCTGTGTACACTCCAGCACTCAAGAAAACTTAGAAATACTGATTGAGACTATTAGTCAAACATCTTAAAATTAAAAGCATATAAGCTTCATTTATATTATTAGCAACGATAGGTTTTCCTGAATTGGTTAAAGATAAGACATTTCTGATTTCTCTCTGTATTTCTTTCGAATACAGTATTATGTAGGGTACAGCAATACGAAATGTGGTCATCAGTAATAGTGAAACATGTTTTTCCTCCGCCCTGTTCCCCACCTGCTTCACACCCCCTTTATCCGCATCCCCTTCTGCCTATATTCTTTCATCTAGCTTTACAATTCATGCCTCTTTAATCTTTCTCACACTTTTTACATTTTTCATTTCTGGCCTTTGTCCAACCATCTGCCTATCAACCCCACCCCACCCCCCCAACTCACCTATCTCAACCTATCACGTGCTTGGCTTTGTACTGGGTGTCATGGTACACCAGTCATTGAAAGTAGGCATGCAGGTGCAGCAGGCAGTGAAGAAAGCGAATGGTATGTTAGCATTCATAGCAAAAGGATTTGAGGATAGGAACAGGGAGGTTCTACTGCAGTTGTACAGGGTCTTGGTGAGACCACACCTGGAGTATTGCATACAGTTTTGGTCTCCTAATCTGAGAAAATACATTCTTGCCATAGAGGGAGTGCAGAGAAGGTTCACCAGACTGATTTATGGGATGTCAGGACTTTCATATGAAGAAAGACTGGATAGACTCGGCTTGTACTTGCTAGAATTTAGAAGATTGAGGGGGGATCTTATAGAAACTTACAAAATTCTTAAGGGGTTGGACAGGCTAGATGCAGGAAGATTGTTCCCGATGTTGGGGAAGTCCAGAACAAGGGGTCACAGTTTAAGAATAAGGGGGAAATCTTTTAGGACTGAGATGAGAAAAACATTTGTCACACAGAGTGGTGAATCTCTGGAATTCTCTGCCACAGAAGGTAGTTGAAGCCAGTTCATTGGCTATATTTAAGAGGGAGTTAGATGTGGCCCTTGTGGCTAAAGGGATCAGGGGGTATGGAGAGAAGGCAGGTACAGGATACTGAGTTGGATGATCAGCCATGATCATATTGAATGGCGGTGCAGGCTTGAAGGGCTGAATGGCCTATTCCTGCACCTAATTTCTATGTTTCTAGGTTTCTATGTACTGCCCCACTGTTTTTGTAGGCTTCTACGCCCCCTCCACTATCAGGTTGAAAGGGGGTTCCAATCCAAAACGTCACTTATTCATGTCCTTCCATGCTCCCTAACCAGCTGAGTTACTCCACAATTTGTGTTTTTCTCAGCAGGCCAAAATATTACTTTAATTCCAAATGTGCAGTTAGCATGAAACACTGAAGAAAGAAAACTTTGTTATGAACTTTAGCTATACTTCTATGGTGACAGACTGACTGCCAGGAAAATACAGAAGCCAGGAACTGGATATGCTGGTTAATACAGTAAAGGACAGTGTTGGAGTAACTCTGTTGGACAGGCAACATCTCTGGAGAATATAAGATAGACACGGAATGCTGGAGTAACTCAGCGGGACTGGCAGCATCTCTGGAGAGAAGGAATGGGTGATGTTTCAGGTCGAGACCCTTCTTCAGATGGTCTCCACCCGAAACGTCACCTCTATATGTTCTCTAGAGATGCTGTCTGACCTGCTGAGTTACTCCGGCACTGTGTGCCCTTTTTTTGCCAGGAAATAGCGCCGTTTCAAATCGTGGTGTCATCTTAATTGGTTCACTGGATTTTTATATAATCACGATGGCGATCTCAAATTAGTAAATTTATCGGAAGGTCCGATAAATAATTGAGATGGAAAAGTCATTTGCAAGAACATTATTAAGATTGGTCATTGGAAATTATTGAGCGATGATTACATTTACCCCCTTATCTACACGCTGTAGTTAAACTCTGCTCGGTGTAAGCCGTACGGCAAGGCACCAGATGGCAGTATTGCTCCTATATTGTTAAATAGTTTAAGTTGGTTGTTGAGAAAAGTGCCAACGACTGACTTCCTTCCAGTTTTAATACAGGTTGGAATGGGAACTTGGGGGAAGGTTGAACAGCAGCGGATGCCGTGAGCAATGAAAACAGCTTTCAAGTTGAAGGGAACTGAGAGAGTAGGTCATATAGAGAGAAAAGCAGCGCCTTCTGGGCATGCATTAAGTATGCGTTCCGGCTGCAGAGTGAAAGATCAGATCAGATCTCTGCCGAAGGTTTCATCCAGTTGCAATAATAATCACAGGACCGCTTGCATCTGTGAACAAAGCAGCTTGTGCCGCTTGCCCAGAATTGTTTTGAGAGTCGGGCTTTACGGACGTTTCTGTCTGTTCTACAGTGACGAGCTGCGAACACCAAGCTGCCATTCGCAATGTGGGGAATGCAGAGACACACACTGTGGGCGCGCTGGGATCCAGACAGGCGCGGGAATTCTTAGCTCGGGGCAAGCAGTCCTTGGAGCGCCGGCAGAGTCTGGCTAACGTGCCTCTCTCTGAGCTGCCAGTGCGTTTACGAGTGGCCTGCAGCCGCTCTCCTTGGGGCAATCGCTTAGCTTTAAAAAGTACAATCAGGGAAAACGCAGTTATAATTCAAAATGGTAAATAGTATATCATGGGATCCCAAAGAGTAGCTGCATGCGAGGGAAGAGACAGGTGGCAAACCGACATTGACTTAATATTCTCAATGGTACTACCTAGTTTCCGTCCGGCAGAGGCAACCGAAAAGGATCACACTGCAAAATGTGGGAGTAGCGTGATACTAAACACACCATACATGCGAGTTTAAAAATATGCCTCTAACTAGTGTTAAGAGTACAAGAAGGCAGTTAAGAACACGAATTACTCCGAAGCCAAACTATGCTCCAAGTTAAGCTCATTATTTCACACCTTACTGCCGACATTTGACAATTCCTGAACGCGTGCTGAATATCCAAATTGATGCCCGCTATTAAAATCAATCGATGCAAATCATTATTAATCACTGCTGCAGAACAGTGGTCGGTAATGGCTCTTTTAAATTGAGTATGGAACCCTGGACATGGGTTAAATCAGCTAGCAGGCAGAATAGAAAAATGTGCTGGCCTTTTATTGTGTTGAAAGCCTCGACAGTTCAGTCATCCCGCTGCAAAAATCTTGGATTATTGAAATCTGGCATGGATAGATCACAGACTCTCTCTCTCTCTCTCTCTCTTTCTCTCTCTCTCGCCCCCTCTCTCTCTCTCTTTCTCTCTCCAAAGACGCTGCTTGACCTACTGAGTTACTCCAATACTGAGTCATTCTTTCAGCAAAATTGGATGGGATCAGGATCAGGAATAGTTTCAGAGTTTATTCCACATCTTGAACCAAGAGGGCCGAAAACACTTATATGGCGTCACAGGAGATTTCAGATTTTATAATATGGAACAAAACAAAAAAACTACTGGAGGAATTCAGTGTGTCGAGTAGTATCTGTGCAGGGGAATGAACTGTTGAGCTTTCGGGTCGAGATTTTGCATTAGGATAGCATCAACACTCGTGGCGTTTTGCCCACATGGTGACCAACTGTACAAGGAATTAATGGAGTTGGCATCGACTAGTATGTAGGGTATACATGAGCCCACGCTTCAACAATGTCCCCCTTCACAATTAGTGTCCTGATGAAGGACTTCCAACTCAATCTTTAAATGCCAACACATTCCTTGCAAATTTCCAATCGTTTGTGTTTCACAAGAACATAAAATGTTGGAAGTTGAGAAACGTTTAGCTTGTAAATTATGTTGCCAGCATAGAAAATTTGATATGGGGAAATATGGAGAGGAGAATACGTAGTACGGGAGGAACACGGTAGTGTCGTGCTGGTCGCCATCAGGGATAGCGGGCCGGTTTACCATTCTTTGGTAAGATTGCAGAGGAGGTTGTCCAGATTTATGCGTTGGATTAGGGGTATTAGGTACTGGGAGAAGTTGGACAGACTTGCATTGTTTTCTCTAAAACGCCGGAGGTTGTTGGGAGACCTGATAGAAGTATATACAATTATGCGAGACATAGATTGGGTGGACAGTCTGAATATGTTTTCCCAGGGTGAATAAATCAAATATTAGAGGGCATAACTTTAAGGTGAGAGGGGCAAAGTTTAAAAGAGATGAGCGGGATAATCATTTTTACACGGATGGTGGTGTGTGAGTGCCTGGAACGCAGTGCGGGGGTGGTGATTGAAGCAGACACGTTCGTGGCATTTAAGAGTCTTATGGATATGCAGGGAATGGAGGGATATGGATCATGTACAGGTGGATGGTATTGTCACCCTGTTCCGCACGGACCTCGTGGGCCGAAGGGCCCGTTCTTGCGCTGTACTGTCCTGTTTAACGTTGAACTCAGCGGGTCAGGCAGCATCTGTGGAGGGAATGGGCAGTCGACGTTTCGGGACGGGACCCATGTTCTGACTGAAAAAAATCGTCCCGAAACATCGTCTACCCATTCCCTCCACAGATACTGCCTGGTCTGCTGAGTTATTCCACCATTCAGGTGTTTTGCTCAATATTCTAGCATCTGCGGTTACTTGTGTTTCGGTCAGATAGGGGTTTAACACCGAATGCCAACAATCTATTTTTAAATATTTAATTACGGGACATGGATGTCGCTGGCGAGCACAGTATCACTCAAATCGGGCATAGAACCGTATGGTCAAGTGTCAGTCATGTCTAGTCCACGACAATTTGGAATGATGGGAAGGAACTGCAGATGCTGGTTTAAACCGAAAATATACACAAAAAAGCTGGAGTAACCCAGCGGGACAGGCAGCATCTCTGGAGAGAAGGGATGGGTGACGCTGAAGAAGGGTGTCGACCCGAAACGTCACCCATTCCTTCTCTCCAGTGGTGTTGCCTGTTCCGATGAGTTAGATATGAGTTTGTGTATCTAATTTGGAATCGTAAATTGGCCTTTGTTGAAGCAGGGCGGATGTTTAGGACAATCTGGTTGTCGATCGGTTGGGTTATTGATAATGGAGTTTTATTCTTAAAATATTGAGTCCCTGCGTGGAGGAGAATACAAGATAATGTGATTCTGGGTTTAACGCGGGATTAACGCGCTGCCAGCGGTGGTTGTTGGGGCCGACATGACACAGAGGCGTTTAAGAGGCTTTCAGACAGACACATGGGTATACAGGGAATAGAGGGAAATGGATCACGAAGAGATTAGTTTAACCTGGCATCATGTTCGGCACGGACATTGCGGGCAGAAGGGCCTGTACCCGAGCTGTACTATGTTCTATGTTCTATGTTCTTTCTATTGTCACGGCTTGGAAAATAATTGATGAGAAGAACGAAAGCCACATTGATGTAACAAGTGGTGATCGCTAAACCTTTCATGAATAATTTGGTAGCTAGATTTTTTTACGGATTTATGCTTTTAACTCCTTCCTGCGCTCGCATTTAGAAATGCTAGCAATGTCTAGTGTTGTACGTCAAGAGTTCAGTAATATCATCGCGGCCAGCATTGGAAGGATGGGGGGAGGGGGAGGGGGGGGGGGGGGGAGGAGGGGGGAGGAATAACATCGTTCCTGTCCTTCTCACTCATTGAAAACATTTCATTTCAAATTCCAATTTGTGTCAACAGAAAATATATTTAACAACATATTAACACATTAACAAAACAGTTGGTTAAAATTTTAACGATTCCACATTTCCCTTACTAAATAAGGCGAAACTCCTTCCACTATTGCATTTCCATTCCTCTTTGAATCTCCCCCATTGATCCCAGCAGTGCTCTGATTAGTGTTTACCTCCACACTGTGTCATCAGAACGGATACATCGTGGGTGTAGTGGGCCGGGCGGTTTTGTGGGGAAGATTAGTTCTTTTTTTTTAATTAAGCGATTATATATTATCTAGACCCACGGGATACACAGACGCTATATTAAACACATTATTTGTAGTTGGAGGACGTTTTAACATTTTGTACACCAGGATTTGATTTCACTGCGTGATTCATTGAGTTATAGAGCACGAAAACAGACCCTGCGGCCTAATTCCCCCATGCCGACTAGGATACCTAATCCCAATTGCCCGCGCCTGGTCCATTTCCCTCTGAACCCTTTCTATCCATGTAGCTGTTCAAACATCTTTTCAATTTTGTTATTTTACCTGCCTCAACCACTCCCTCTGGCAGCTCTTTAGACACATCCACAACCCTCTGCGAAACAAATACCCTTCAGCTTCCTATTAAATATTTCCTTTTCATCCCAAATGATCTCACGTGTTTAACAACTTTTAAAATGCAGGTTTGAAAAGAAGAAGCAAATTCCTTGTCAACTTTTAAATGCCCGCAAAGAAAGCATTCGCCAGTAGATGCCGGTATTGAGTTTTTGTTTTATATAGATAACAGAATAACAATTTCATTTAAACAGGCTATTGGATTTAGTAAAAAAAAGATTTGTTTTGTTTTAATTTGTGGACAATTATATTTGCGACAATGATTTATCCAGTAAATCTAATTTAACGATGTTAGCAGTGAAAGCTTTGTAAGTGACCGTTAAACGTGGCACTTTCCTTTGCCTGCACTATGAGAGTTAGCACGCCTGTATTTTGAGGACTAGGAACAGTGGCCAGGAAATGGGCAAAGACTAGAGAAAAGAAGGCGGATAGGCAAGCAGTTAACAGAGATAAAAAAATATTCAGTTTGACAAATAATGAGAGAGGTGATGTGTTAAGCTTGAACAGTAAGCAACCCTGGCGAGACTGGTGCCAACTTTGGCTCCAGAGTGAAGCCATTTTGGAATAAATGTCTCTTGTTGTTCGGTCTCTGGCGTGTGATGTTGTCTAAAATTTCACGAGGGCAACCAGGGCTGGGAAAATAATTGATGTGTCAACATGGCGCGGTGTCAGGGAGATTAGCGCTACTCTTCTGAGTGGCGTTAGCCATGAAAGGAAGACAAGATTGGTTCCAGGAATTAGGACTATTTGGCATTTTGAAGCTAGTGGAAATGAAATTAAGAACCAATTAAAAACCTCCAGCGTCGCTTTCCCACAGAAGTGAGAAGAGATGAGGACGGTAACAGAAAGCAGAGGATGAAGGCAACATAACTTTCACCTTTATTCAGTCTCAATAGGTCTGATATTTGTTTAGTATGTTACTTGAAATTCATCTAATTGTAAATGTAAAATTTAAAAAAATCCATGTCAGGATTTGATTGCAAGACCCTTTTTTTCTGGAGGGGTGGATATAATTCTTTTACGTGAAAATAAAACTGATAAAATATACTTTTCAAACTCTATCCGGTTGCATTTGGCATTCTCCAGCCTGTGTGTCTTCGACAAATTAACAGAGTGCAATTATTGTTAACAGTTATACATTAGCAATTGATACACGTGCACTTCCTAAAGTACTGCTGTTTTATGATTTTAATTAACCCTCAAACTCAAAATAAACCAAGCGTCCACGTTCCACGCCAGCGCTTCCCCTTATTTTTCCCCGTCAGATACTGGTGTTAAACAACTTATTTGTTCTAGCCCTTCTGTTCGCCTGCAGGGATTCGACGGTTGAATTCCCTGAACTGTGAGTAGAAATTAGTCAGTCACCGCAGTGAGACGCTACCACCACTCTCTGCTCTGCTCTGCCTTGTCCGTGATCTGCAACGTTTAATGACACACGCCCAGAGAAAGATAAAGGAGCGCGTGTCCCATCCCACGGACGCACATCTCCTGTGCGCTGTTAATTACTGACCCATCACAGTCACGGATAGAGGCACCGAAGGCTTTGCAGTACTGCGCTCGCCCTGCAGAAAATGCGGGGTTTTGTTTCACACGCTCAAAGAGGGTTGCTTGTTACAATAAACCGACAGACCCGAGAGAGGGGGGAAAAAAAATCACAAACCGAAAGACTAAAGAGCAATTTTTCTCTCGCCTGTTGCCTCATATTGTTGCTATTAATCTCGACTTTGATACTGTAACTAACATTTTTTTAAATATTTATTTAAATCAGGATAGTTTACAAAATTGATTAACTTACATCATTGACGAGCCGTGAACTCTCTCTTATTCCCAGTTCTTACAGGTGGACTTAATATCATAAGAGACTGGTGGGAAGTTACATATACATTTTTAATCCTTTACAAATTTCAAATGACAGTCGAACAGAGGATGTTTGAAAGGTTTTAAAGACGCGTTGAAGCTTAAATAGTGTTTGGAATTGTGAAAGAGACCGATGCAAGGTTTCTCGGGATCAGTACAGTGTAATTCATTCACACCCAGTGTTTTCACTGACTGCAGTATGTCCCCAAGTTGTACTTCCAGTTTTTGGTGAGGGGTGAGGTGGGGGGGAGGGGAGAGGGTGGGGGAATTTGGAGGAGAGAGGAAAATAAAATCAGACTTCACATTCCCTGGCTGGCTGTTGATGACAAGAACAGGATCCGTAATCATTGATGATAACCAGAGCGCCCTCGATGTGATTGGGTTTATAGTCCACGTAGTACTCCTGTGTGGACATGGCGGCCATCTGATGCATAGTTTGTTGCTGTTTCTGCTTGCGGCGCTGTGTCACAAAGCACTGCCTCAAGTGCCTCAGGCCAGCGGGGAAGCACTTCCACGAGACGTACAGCACCAGCACCACGATCAGAAAGGAGAAGAGGAGCGCCATGGTGCCCGTGATCACTTTGTGAACGTGAATGGTATTTTCCTGCTGGTCGTGAGAAAGCACGCCGGTGGCACTGATCAACTCCGTGGTTCTCACTCCCGTTGTGTCCTGCGTGGCGTACATGCTGGAAGCATCTCTGATTACTGTCACACCCTGGTCTGTGCCCGCCACCATGGTCACGCCTGACTCTGTCGCCGTGCCCGTGGCCGGGTCGTCACATATGTGAAAGCCATGCACGGCGTCGAGTACCTCCTCGCCCTGTGTGTGGACAGGGCTGGCACACAACAAGCTGCCTTCGTGATGCCCCTTAAAATTGCTCAGCCAGGTGGCCAAAGCACATATATTCCGATTGCACTCCCAGCTGTTCCCAGAAAGGCTGATGCTAGAGAGGGATTTCCAGGAGTCCAGAATTGCCTGCTCGATGCTGGTCAGACGGTTCGAATCCAACTGAAGTATCTTCAGGTTAGGCACAACGTCAAAGGCATAAGATTCAATAAACTCAATCTCATTTCCGGAGAGGTCCAGTTTTTCTAGATGGTTCCAAGTCCAATCCAAGGAGTTCACCACAATGATGACTTTATTCCACTGCATGTAGAGGGTTCTCAGAGATAGCAGCCGTGGAAAGTGAGCAAAGTTTACTTTCACCAAGTCATTGTGCTCCAAGTGGAGTTCAGTCAGTTTCAACAGGCCGGCGAAAGCATTCCGCGCCAGGCTTTGCAACTGATTATATCCGACGTCCAGAAACTCCAGGCTCCGGCAGTCCTGGAAGATTCGGACCGGGATTGTCTTTAGTGCATTGGACCTCAAATGCAACGTTTGCAGCTTGCGTAGTCCGTGGAACATGTCGGGTTCCAGGCTCTGCAGGTTGTTGTAGGACAGGTGCACATGCCGCAGGTTCGGCATGGGCCTGAACGTGGCGTTGGGCAGCTGGGTGATCTTGTTGGAGCTGAGCACCAGCTCCTTGAGCCGGCGCAGACCTCGGAAGGCATTGGGGTCCACCGAGTAGATGTGGTTGTGGTCGAGGTAGAGCCACGTGAGCTGCAGCAAG
The DNA here is from genome assembly GCF_010909765.2 of Amblyraja radiata. NCBI lineage: Eukaryota > Metazoa > Chordata > Chondrichthyes > Rajiformes > Rajidae > Amblyraja > Amblyraja radiata. The sequence continues at coordinate 172,314,907 of NC_045956.1, forward strand.
CCGGTGAACTGGTCATCGTGCAGTTCGGACAGGCTGTTGTATCGGAGCGACAGACCCTGTACTCCAGACAGGTTGTGCGGCATCTCGCCCAGGCTCTGCGACTCACAATACACCAGCTTCCCATCGCAGCGGCACTGCTGGGCACAGACACTGTCAGCGGCGGGTAACATTTCCAGCAGGGCGCCCAACACACACACAACCGACGCTGAAGGCTTTTTCAGGAGCCAGTGTAGACTGAGACCCACAAGAAGGAAATCCATGAGCAACGATGATACCTCCAATCTCTCGCTGGGGTTTCCTGTGTGTCCTTTAATTTGACGATGTCTTCTCAATCGCCAAAGTTTTTTACATCATTTCTGTGTGGAGCCGAGAACCGAGTGTTCAGGGCTGGGTTTTTTTCTGACTCGCGCGTGAAGATCCCCTGCCTCGGAGACATCCAGGGTTGAGTTTGAAGGAGTTTGAAAAAAAAGAAGAAAAAAAGAAATCTAAGTATCATTGATCTTTTTTCATTGTAGAGGCTGCAAGGAGATTGCTTTAATGAAAGGATTCAAACGAAAATAATCTTACCCATCGTTTTCCACACAGTGACAGGCTCCATTGAGTCAATCGTTTTTTTTTAATGTCCACACTAGTTATGTTGTCGGCTGTGTTAACAAAACCCTAGTGCAGGCGAATCCAATGCTTCTCTCTTTCTCTCTCTCTCTCCGGCTCACAATACCTCGGTCTGTATCTCGCCGCGGAAGAGCCGAATCGGACGAGGTCTCCCCAACTCGGAGCTCCAGCTGACTCGTGCAATGTTTAAGTTTCCGGGCTTTTTATACAGCTGCCGCCTTTTACCGTCTCTCCTCCTCCCTCCTGGCCGCCAGCGACGCGTTGCCCCAAAACACTTCTTTTTTTTTTAAACCCCCCTCGCGTTAACAATCCGTTTCGGACCCCGTCAGTCTGAATTACCGTGCCATGATTTGAAACGAGCACTGGCCGGTGTGACCTCTAATCAACGCCGACAGCCAGCGATGACTGCGTCGCGCTGCCCCAGCTACGGAGCAGCAGCAGCCGCCGCCGCCGCCGCCGCCGCCGCCGCCGGTACACTTTGCTTGTTAGATGATGCTCAGAGCAAGATGGATCGCGGAGCAAAGCTCACCTCCCTTTAACAGAGTACTGCACTGCGAGAGCAGGCAGACGTGCTGAGTGTTGACAGAATGTCGTAAGCCACTCATGATCGTTCAGACTTCCCAGTGGTATGTCAAACATGGTCAGATTGAAAGGGGTGGGCATAAAGCAGCGTTTTAATGAAGCAGAAACGGATAGTGTTTCCCCTGCAGCCATACAGAGAGCATTGTATCTTCCGTGCACATTGACCGATGTAAATGCACTCCTGCACACTTAAAGTGGCTCAAAGAATCCGGCGGAGCGAGAATCTGCTACTGCAAGAGGAGAGAAAAAAAACTCCTCTCCCCCACCACCCACCCCCGATCGACGTGGTTTCTGAGCGTTTTCGACTTGATATATCCTCCATTCTGCAAAAGTACGAAGCTTATGCAAAGTAAAATACAGATACAACTCGCGCTATCAATAGTGGAAATAATTTACTAATTGTCGGCTGACTTTTTACCTGTTCAAGGTTCGTTTAATAATGTAAAAGGCAGGGTTAACCCTGAAGACGAGGTGGTGAATACGGCTAAAACACGGTGCAATTGATAGGCCCTACCTTCCCCTGCTTCATCCCCCCCCCCCCCCCCCCCCTCCTTGAAGTGGCGACAGCGATGCAAATGGTCAAATCTTGCAGGGAGTAGATAGACCGACACGAGGTAGGAAAAAAACCATATCCAATAAATTCCCAACTCGGACCATAAAATATTTTCCACGAACCATTCAAAAAATCTATTCAAATGAGTGCTTTTAGAGGAGCTGATTAGTGCGGATCCTCGCTCAGGCAGGGACCATAAAACAAGCCTGTCAGTGTGCATCAGGACGCTTTCTAATGGAGAAAGAATGAATCAAAACAGTAACGGCTTTGACTCGCTTACTTTCTAATGTCACCTCAATTATGAACGGGCATTGCCATTAATGATTCCAACACACACAAAAATAAATAGCTACAAGTGGTTAATGGCATGGTTGAAATAACTGCAAAACATTGAACATCGAAGTAATATTTCCATTTATTATTGCCCATTTCCCGTGCTCCTCCTGGTAAGGACCGTCGTTGCCTTTTCAGTTGTCAGTCCCGAATGGTTATTCATTTCCACGGGCGTTTCTAACAATTATCTGTACGAGTACCTCGGCCAAGTGTCCATGAGTTCCAAGAAGGAACCGCAAAAACTGGAATCTTGAGCAAAGCACAAAGGTCTGGAGGACCTCAGCTGGTCGGGCAGCATCTGTGGAAGCACCGAAAGTTATGATCGAACCCAGGATGCTGAAGCTGTGAGGCAGCAGCACCCCTGGCTGCACCACTAATTGAAACTAATTTAGTTCACACTAAAAATATTAGCTAACGTCTTGGAGTTTTCAAGCCGGCTACGGTGTCTCCCAATGTTACAACGCTGCTTACTTTTCTAATGAGCTTCACTCTAAAGTGCAACGAAAATCAAAAAATGAAGAAAGTTAACATTTCAAGTCAAATAAGAATGTTTCAAGTCAAAGATAATGGATCCTCAACATAACACATTAACTATGTTTCTTTTTCCACCAATGCTGTCTGACCAGCTGAGTGCCTCCAGCATTTTCTGTTTTATTTGATAAATGTAAGTTCTTGTCTTTTTTTCTTGTGCTTACCTAGCTATCCAAAACAAAGTTTGTTGACTGTGATTCTTTTGAGATGGGTATATTGGCCTCAACACATCATTTTTGACTATAATCTAAGTTTCATGGAGTTGTACAGCAGAGAGCCTGGTCCTTTGGCTCATCATGTCCATGCAATCCACCATGACCAATCTCAGTTGCCTGTATTGATTCCAAATCACTAAGGCCTTGTCATTCAAGTATCTGTCCAGATACCTATTAAATATCGTTATTGTTCCTGGGTTTACCACTTTTTCTGGTAGCCCATTTCAAATATCAGAGTTATACAGCATGGAAACAGCCCTTTTGGCCCATCTCATCCATGCTGACCAAGATGGCCCATCTAAGTTAGTACCATTTGCCCACACTTGGCCCATATCCCCTTAAACCTTTCCTCCCCATGTCCCTGTCCAAATATATATTTATATGATGTTATCATACCTGCCTCAATTAAATCTCAACTCTCTCACCTTAAACTCTCACCCGCCGTGGGAAAAAGACTGTGCATTCACCTTGTCTATTCCCCTCATGATTTTATATACCTCTATAAGAACATCTTTCAACCTCCTGCACTCTAAGGAATAAAGTTCTAGCCTGCCAAACGTCAGCCTATAGCTCAGGCACTTGAGTCCAGAAACCAGTAGCACGTTAGAAAGTTATTTTTCTTATGCCCCACATGCCATCGAACAATGTTATCTTATTTAAGTAAAGTCCCAACTAATTGGACCAGGAATATTTCTAGCCTGTTTCTCTTCTTGCTTCAAAATATCAGTTGCTCAGGCACTGGAGAGAATAGGCTGCCAATTATTTTAGTTGTGTGTGGAAAACAGTATTTGAAGTGTAAAAGCACAAAGCTCATGATCTTTTAGATATCATGGATCCCCGCCTTCCTGTATGCTTCTGATTCATGGATCACTGACAATAAGCACCTCAAACCACTGAAGAGGTACCACTCCCAAATTCTCAGGCTAGAGCCAATTTTAATGTTTTTTCCCAGGCCATCATCCCCAGAACTGGAGGACCTAGTAACACTCAGTTGGCTCATTTGGACAGGCATGTCATTCACACATCCCCTGAATAGGCATCTTATTCCTAGCTCAGCCACAAGAAAAGATTACCAGTTGGACAGAGCAAATGATCCAAGGATATCCTCAAAGATTCCTTGATAAAATGTAACTGTTCAGCAGACTCATAGGAATCCCTAGGTCATGACTGCTCAACAGGGTGAAGAAACATTTAGGATAGCATTGAGAACATTGAATTCTTTATAGAGAATAGATAGAAACATGGTTTAAATTATGGATAGTGCATAGTTTAGAGACCCTCAAATTATCCATCCATTTGCAATATCAAACAGATACTGTGGCTGAGACTGCAGGTTTCACATTTGCTTCATCAGCCACCGACAGAACTGGAGTTGAAATGGGTCCCAAGGTAGATGCAAAGATGGCGATTTCCAGTTCTACCATCCACAGAATATGACTGATCAGTCCCTCAGTTAATTACATTTGTCAACATTTTGTCTAGTCGCCTTCATTTAACAAAATAAAAATAAAAGCCTGGAGATGCTGGAAATGTAAAGGAACCCCAGGAAATCTTCAAATTCTCTCATATTCTATTGGAAATTTTCACTGCTACTGAATCTGAATTTTTTTTTCAGAAGTGAAGGACACTACCCTTTGTATGTTAGTGTGTAAAATATTTCTTGATTTTTTTTCTGAATGATCTTATACGAATTAAAAAATGGTCACCCTTTGTTTGTAATGCCCTCACCAGAGGAAATATATTTTTTTGTATCCAGCATATCAAATATCCTAAACATTTTAAACAGCACATTGTATTGTGCCTGAGTTGGGAGCATTCTAAATTCTGAATCAGGAGGCTGTGATCCGATAGCATTTTTTGTGCTTCAGAGGCTGGAGTAGAAAACTACAGCCTGTCATTGCAATCGAGTACCGAAGGAGTGCTGCAGTCTCAGAGGTGCTGCCTTTTAAATAAGATGTTAAAATGGGGTCCCATCTGTTCCCATTTACGATTTCTGTGGCACTAGTCCCGAGAAAAGCATTCGAATGATCCCGGTATCCTGGTCAATATTTTTCCATTTAATCAACATACGAATATTTTATTTACTAAAATATCCTCCCACTGTGGGTAGACAAAAATGCTGGATAAACTCAGCAGGTGAAGCAGCATCTATGGAGAGAAGGAATAGGTGACGTTTCGGGTCGAGACCCTTCTTCAGACTGACGTCGAGGGGGGAGGGGAGTGGGGGCGGGAAAAAGAAAGGAAGAGGCGGAGACAGTAGGCTTGAGGGAGAGCTGGGAAGGGGGAGGGGAAGGAGGGAGAAAGCAAGGACTATCTCAAATTGGAGAAGTCAATGTTCATAGCTCTGGGGTGTAAACTACCCAAGCGAAATATGAGGTGCTGTTCATGCAATTTGTGCTGGGCCTCACTCTGGCAATGGAGGAGCCTGTTGTGTAAACAGGTTCCCACTGTGGGAATCTGTTGTGTAAAATTTGTTGCATTAAAACATTGACTGCACTCCAAAGGTAAATCACAGGCAGTAGAAATTTTTAAAATGAGGGATATGGACCGAACAAATGGGACTGCCTTAGATGGGGCATCTTGGTCGGTATGGACAAGTTGGTCTGAAGGGGCGGTTTCTATGCTGCAGGACTCTATGTCCTGATAGTTATGTGAAAGGTATTACATAAATGCAGAACATAGAAGTTTATGCAACCAATTCTCATAACTTAACTCGAGTATTATTCTGATCAATATGCACAATATTTTTTTCTTTATCGTGTACACGGAAATCAAGTATAAATTACAGGGATTCAATATAAAGCCCCAGCTTTAAACTGCTGTTTTCTAATGAAGACAACTCATTGGGAGTTCACAGTAACATGGCTGTAAATACTGCAAATAACATAATGTGTCATATTTATAGGCATGTTTTAAACCACAATAGACTGACGAGGGCCTCACTGTGAATCAGGAGTTGAGCACTGAGGGCAAAAATGAAACTTCAACACTATAATTTACTTCCACAGCATCAGTTTAACATGTGGTGGTAGTGGCATTAATATGATGTCACTGTGAGCAAATAGCCCAAGAGGGCCATTTTATCAATTAATTATCTAAGTACTTGTCCCCACCCCCAGGCTCCATTTTCCTGTCACAGCTGTGATCCTTGCCCTAAACAGCCACCCCCTCACTACCAGATCCACTTACATTGTTCGCAGAGACCATTAGCTTGGGTACCTGACAGCATACAACCTTTTGACAATTAGTGAGTTTAAGGGAAGTCAGTCATAGTGTTTTTGGTATCACTGTTTCGGCCCTGAACTCACCCTGAATTGAAAGCAGTGCTAAGGCACTGGCTGTTTGATAGTATTTTCCACTGTTTGCTCAAGGAATCTCTCCAATTTATATTCCATTGCAGTTTGCCTCATGTGGAAGTTTCCCCTTTTTTAGCATTCACATTTTCAATTATTGTCTTCTTCGCATCTCTAAAAGATGAACTAGCAGCATACAATGTTGATGAAATTATACATTAAATCCAGTTTAATTGATTTGGATCTTGTAGATTGTTTCAGAAAGAATATATTTGTAGATGTTTTCACATTCTTTTTGCATGTTAAGATTGATCCATCAGTTCATAAGTTATAGGAGCAGAATTAGGCCATTCGGCCCGTCAAGTCTACTACGCCGTTCAGTCATGGCTGATTGAATCACTCATTTTTACGTTTCCCGAGTTTTGAAAGTTGGGAGGTCAAGTTGCAGTTATATAGCTGCATTTAGAGAATTGTGTTCAAACTTTCCCTCTCAATCCCATTCTTCTGCCTTCTTCCCATAACCCCTGACACCTGTAATAATCAAGAGCCTATCAATCTCCACCTTAGAAATATCCATGGACTTGGCACCAGATGTGGCACCAGCCGATGCACCAATTTTAAATTTCTGGTGCATGCTGACGGCAGGGTGCATGCTGACAGCAGGGCCAAAGGGCCATATGATTTATGTATATCAAGGAATGATCATTCTTGATTTCTAGAAGGCAGTAACAGAACTTTTTGTATTTCCTGATCGTCTGATGGGTTTCATATAGCAAGATACATATTATGTGAAATAAAGAAATATTCACAATGTTTTGGGTTAGATAGAGGTTACTCAGCGTTGCGATCCTGTGCAATAGGTTTCTCCTGATGTAAGATTCATGCTACATTTGATTGAACAGTGACTACCCATTTCGTAGCATCAACTCAGAGTAAAGGCTGTACTAGATTTTCACTGATGGACATTAAATATCAGCCTGATACAACTAGAAAACATTGCTGAAATAACATGCCTTTTGAATGCAGAATTCTGCAGACATTTCCTTTAACCAGATAGCATCCTTGTGAATCCACACAGGCTTTGCCTAGTCTGCTGAAGGCTTATCATTATTATTTTCTCCTAACTTTTATATTCTCCTAAATCATGTGTTCCTTTAATTTTTTTATTTTATTTATGGATTTCAGCATTTTTTTCTGTAGCACTAAATTCAAAACATAACAGGCAGGAATTCCCCAGACACACAGAATACCACCTTCCACTTAAAATTAGTCTGAGAAACCCTTCTTTACTCCATTTCTTCCATTTCCCCCCCACTAAATTTAAACTAATTTTAAATCGAAACCCGAATTCAATATAGATAAAATTCTAGAGCAATCAATCATTTTTACCTTGCCAAATGCATTCAACCATTTAGATTTTTTTTAGTGGACAACTCTTTAACTGGTTAACGGTCATTTCATCCTGAATTAGACACTCTACCACTTTGTCCATCACCAACTGGCATGCCATTACCCAATTAGACTTGTCTCTCTTTGTAAAAGAATTGGCACTGAACTTGGCAGTCTCCAATCCTTTCTCAGAGATCTGCATGCACAAGAAACCTACTCTGCAATTGACTCCGACTTCACCGCCTAGAGTTTCTTGACAAACTGAATGGGAATGGGCCAAGTTCATATCAGATCTCTTCACACCTGAATTTTGATTTTAATCTTCATTTGGTGTTTGTGAGCTGTGCTGTTCTAAGTTATATGCATTTATTCTAGAATGAAGAAAACTCAAAATTTGGTGTTGTGTAAAATTACCCACATCCATCTTTTTTCTTGCAGTAGATTAGATTAATGTAAGAATTCATTATTTCTACAGCCGTCAACAATTCCCCCCCGCCTAAAGGTAAACATACATTTACATCACCAGTAGGAATCGGCCCCTACAGCCTGCTCTGTCTGGTATTCAATAAGATCACGGCTGATCTGATTACAATCTCAATGCTGCCCACTCTCAGTAGTCATTTCCCCCCTTTGGATTCTGTGATGTTTCTACTTTTTCATAAATTAATGTAGAACTGGTGCTGGTTCAAGTTAGAAAACAGAGGGATGCCATTGTTGGAGTATTAGGGTAGAGGCCATTGCAAGCAGAGGAGACAGTGACTGCTTGATACGCCTCCTTTGAATTATAGAGGGACTTGTTTAAAAGTGAACTACAGAGTTGTTATTGTTATACAGACAATCAATTTTATTATTTTGTAAACAACAAAGTCTCACATACCCCAGAAGGCCGAATGAATGACCAAATTGTTTTTTTTTTTGTAATGTTAATTGTTGCAAGAACAGAGAACAGTACAGCTCAGGAATGGGCCCTTTGGCCCACAATAACCATGTGCGAATATGAAGCTAAACTAATCTCAGACTACCCATAATCCCTCCATGCGCCGGGGAGATGGCAGCACTGCTGGCAGTCTGTTCGTTTTTTTCTTTTTTTTCTTTTTTTCGTTATATTTTAGTTTATTAAAAGTTGGTTTTAATGTTCTTCGGTTTGTTTTATGTGGGGGGAGGGGGGAGGGGATCGGGGGAAACTTTTTTTCAAGTTCCTACCTTCCCGGAGATGTGATCAAGTTTCGGATCACATTCTCCGGGCTCTGCGGCCTACCATCATTGGAGCTGGAAGCCTCCTCGGACTGTCGTGAGCCCCACCGCGGGGAGCGGACTTCACATCAGAGTGGATCCCTTGCCTGGGATTGCTCCCACCGTGACCACCATGGACTTACCATCAATAAAGGAATCAAATCAAATCAAATCAAATCAAGGGCTCGCAGTCTCGGATGAGGCTAGTCGGGGGCTCCAATGCCGCGGAAGGCTCGACCAGCCCCAATGTGGGGTTTGATCACCTGGCGCGTCGGGAGCTGACATCCCCTCGATGCGGGAGCGGATCGCCTCAAGGCGGACGGCCCGAATGCCGCCGGCTACGGGAGTCAAGACCATCCCGTCAACGGAGGGCTCGAGGCCCCCGACCGAGGAAGAACAAAAGGAAGGTCTTGAACTTTATTTCGCCTTCCATCACAGTGAGGAATGTGTAGGAGTCACTTTGGTGGATGTTCATATTAAAATTGGAGTTTTTGAGTGATTGGTTGCTTTTAATTGTTTGACTGACCTGGCCAGTGAAATTACTCGTATGCTGCAAAATATGCTTGGCGAATAATGTGTGATTCTAATTCTGATTCTGATTCCATGCATATCCAGACAACTATCCAATAACCTCTTAAATACCACTATCTTATCTGCCTCCACCACCACCCGCGGCAGCGCATTCCAGGCACCCACCATTCTCTGTGTGTAAAACCAGCTCTGCACATCTCCACTAAACTTTGCCCCTCTCACCTTTAAGCTCTGGCCTCTTGTCTTTGACATTTCCACTCTGGGAAAAAGGTTCTGACTATCCTATCTATATCTCTCATAACTTTATATACAAGTCCATCACTAATTTTCCAGCACCCTTGGTTACAGAGCTTTGCCATATTATAATTTTGCACAACCAACACACCTGTGACCTACTAATTATACCCCTCCCGTCTCTCTGAAGCTCCATACTATGCTATAAACTTAAATAAACAGATATTAAATGGAAATTAAGTTTACAGCAAAACTTGCATTTCTTGAATGGGCAGCACAGGCGGCAGTTAACGAGTTGCCCACGGAAGTCTAAATGAGGGTCGGATCAGTGGCCTCCCACCGGGATGATATGCCAATTTACTGGCAGGATTACCGGGTTGACCTCCGCTGCCCCGTGATTTGCCAGACATGCCAAAAATGTGGTAGGGTGGGCATGCTGTCGCCTCTGCCATCCGATGTGGGCCTGCGAGAGGAGTTTTGTCTGGATTAAAGCGGGAAAATCGGCATTGGATCTGTACTTCTATCAGGTCTCTCCTCAGCCTCAGAGGCTCCAGAGAAAACAATCCAAATTTGTCCAACATCTCCTCATAGTTAATTCAGGCCTCTAATTCAGGCAGCATTGTGGTAAACCTCTTCTGCACACTCACCAAAGCCTTCACATCCTCCCCGAAATGGGACAACTAGGACTGCACGCAATACTCCAAATGTGGCCTAACCAAGCCCTATAAGATCTGCAACATGACATGCTGACTCAATGCCCAGACCAATAAAGGCAAGCATATACCTGTCTACCTACTTACGTGAAACTAATCTCACTTTCAGAGTAATAGTTGTTTAATTGAGTTTAATTTCTCAATCATAAGGCACCACCTCTAAAAATGTAGAGTTACCACAGCAATATTCCAGATTATACACTTATGTCTGCTTGCTGGGACATAGAAGAAGATGATTCAGCCCATCATCATCAACTATGTTCCTTCAAATTACTGCTCTTACCAAAATGTTTAACTTTCACTTACAGACATAGTTATATTGCACAGAAAAATGCCCTTCGGCCAAGATGCCCATGTCAACCAAGATGCCCATCTAAGCTAGTCCCATTTGGCCCATATAACAAAAACCTTTCCTATCCATGTACCTGTCCAAGTGATTTTTAAATGCTGTTATAGTACCTCCCACAACTACGTCCACTGGCAGTTTGTTCCATATATCCACCACTTTGGAGTGAAAAGGTTTCCCCTCTGGTCCGTATTAAATCTTGGCCCTCTCACCTTAAACCTATTCCTGAAGTTTTTGATTCATCTACCCTAGGTAAAAGACTATACATTCACCCTATCTACTCCCCTCATGGTTTTATACCCCTTTTAAGAGAACAGGTGGATCCCCTTTAGAGTTTAGAATACAGCATAGAAGCAGGCCCTTTGGCCCAGGGCAAATTCATGCCAACCATTGATTGCTCGTTCACACTAATTCTATGTTACCCCAATTTCCCATCCACCACTTACACACTGGGGACAATTTATTAAAGACAATTAACTTAAAAACCTGCACGTCTTTGGAAAACACACTTGTTTGTGAAAAACACACTGTTCATGATAACACTACATGGCAAATAAGCATATAACTGATATACTTTTATTCACCTTTTCTCCTCGTGTCCAAATTACAAATAGATCTAACCTTCAGGAAACATTTTGGTGATAGGTTCATGCTAATTTCCAATTCTATATAACTTCCTGTTAGCCAGACCTGTATGCTCTTCAAATTATCCAATTAGTTCCCTTTCATGACATGACAAAGATAACACTAAGGTTATTTTTGGTAATTTGGATAGGTGTGGAATTAGAACGCAAGGCCAAGCAGCGATGTCCAAAAAGAATAGGTTCACTAAGATGACAAATTAAAAAGAAAAAGGGAACACTAAGAGAAAAAAAATAGATTGGAAAATAAGACTAAAATAAGAAAAAAGAGAGTGAAATATTTTTAAGAAAGGAAATGAAAGAATAAAGGGGAGACTCGCATGATAAAAAAATATAAACATAAAGCAAAAATAAATTCCCAATTTCTCTAGAAATCTCAGAGGAAGAGAAAGTTCTGAAAATATTCAACAAATCAGCAAGTAGCTTTTGAGAGAGAGGGTTATTGTTGTAGATCAAAACATTTGTAATTCAGCAGGTCAACCAGCATCTGTCTCTGACCACCTGCAGGTCCTTGTGTTTCCATTCCACCGCTGCACGGGTTATTGATTGGGGACGGTCAGCCATGATCACAATGAATGGTGGTGCTGGCTCGAAGGGCCGAATGGCCTACTCCTGTACCTATTTTCTATGTTTCTATGTTTCTATGCACTGCAAAATCTCCTCAAATATGCCCCCTCGCTCCCACCATTCCTTCCCTGGATGCTTGCTGTCCTGCTGAGTTATTCCAGAACTTTGTGTTTTACTCACAATTCCAGCATCTACAGTTCCTTGTGCCTCCATAATGTTTTAGATCAATGGTCAGCATTTTCAGCACTTCCTGTTTTCTGAAACAAAAGCTGGCATTTCATTAAAGAGAAATACTGTACCTGTGTTTGAAGTGGGTCAGAGGAATTTAAATCTGGTATATATTCCTATCAGAATGTCAAGTCAACGCTTTTGTGGCTTCCAAATACAGTGTGTGTGTCTGGAATACACTGACATAATCACCAATGTCTTTGGAGGGGCATGTCTCCTGGAAGCACACGCCTGCTCAGTAATGCAGCAGATCTTTAATGTATAGGTTTTCCCCATGACATATTGCAGGAGATGTGCCAGTACCAATGAATATAGTTTGCATTGTATTTTTAAAACCAAAAAATGATCGATGAAATAAAACTGACTGTATTTAATTCATAGATTGAAATTGTGAAACTATTATTCATAAACATTAAAAAACAAATCAGGGCAGTGAATAGGAAGGATCAAGTTAATGAAGATGAAGTATCTGACATTTAAAATGGATTAAGTGATGGGAAATGTGGTCTGCATTAAAGTATTTTATCAGGCTCTCCTTTAGGAAATAGGCTTATGCATCACTAAAGAAATGTTAAGACTAGGGCAGCTCTGGTGAGTATTCAATTGTGTGTATATATACACACACACACACACAGACACACACACACACAGCCACAGACATGCACACACACAGCCACAGACACGCACACACACAGCCACAGACACGCACACACACACACAGACACACACACACTCAGCCACAGACATGCGCACACACAGCCACAGGCACACACACACACACACACACACACACACACACACACACACACACACACACACACACACACACACACACACACACACACACACACACACACACACACACACACACACACAGAGAGTTTAGATGTGAATTTGATACAATGGAAACCCATTCTAATTAACACATTGCAATCCTGTTTGCTCAGATATATAATGAACACATTTTGAAGATAACTTTTTAATATTATTTGGCCATTATCGACGGTGATATTTTTGGAATGTATTTGCTCATTTGAAATCTTAAATAAATAGAGCATTTTACAGCAAACATTTAGTGGAATGTTTTTGCTTGGTTTTATTATTTTTATCAGTGAAGGCAACATTCCTACACGGAAGCATAAATTTATTAATCAAAACACAAAGTTCTGGAGGAGGTCAACGTGTCAGGCAGCATCTGTGGACGGAATGGAAGGCAATGTGTAAGGTCAGAACCCTTCTTCAGAAGCTGAAGAAGGCTTCTGACCCAAAAAGTCACCTATCCATTTCTTCCACAGATGCTGCCTGACCCGTTGATTTCTTCCACCCCTTTGTGTTTTGCACAAGATTTCAGTTTCTGCAATTCCTTGTGTGTTTATTTATGTATGTTTTGCCAGCAAATAATTCTATTAATTAACTAATGGGGGTTGTGATGTTATGGGAAAAGCCTGCAATATAAACTTTTCTGAAGTCCAGGCAGGAAGTGTTAGTCTTTACGGTGTCTTTCCTGGCAACTTCCTCCCAGGACTTCTGGTGGTAGCCCTGGAATGTTCCTGTGGCCTCCTTGCACAAAGAACATGTCTCCTGTGGGTTATATTCTTCACCAACCTGTTCCTCCTGTCGGTTTCCCAAAGGCTTGTTCGCATGTGCAGGACGCTTTCCCTTCTCTTTCAGACTTCTGAATGGTCCTTCCATTAGCTAGGGTAGTTTTGATTCATCTCCACCCCATCAAGGACATTTGACTTTGTCTCTGGAGCTGATGTGTAACAATGCGCTACAATGGTGACAACTATATTCTGCACTTTATCTTCCCCTTTGCTCTATCTGTTGTACTTGGGTTTGAACTGATTGTATGGTATATCTGATCTGATCGGATAACATGGAAAACACAGTTTTTACCCGTACTGCAGTTGATGTGAAATAATAAACCATAATCTTAGCATGTCGGACATTCATAAACTGAGGAAGACATGTAAGTGAAGCCAATTTCATCGATGACCAATTTTGCGTATGTTCTCCCTTTATCATGAATATTTTCCCATCAATTCGTTGCTTTCTAATATATATTTAAATAAAGAATAGATAATTTTGTTTCTGGGATGCAATTTTAAATGGTACCCGGACGTCCTAAAGGACGAAAAGTCAAATCCAAGAAGTGGAAGCCAAGATACCAAACAGACACAACGCCAAAAAGCCAAGATACCGAACGGGCACGATGCCAAGCTCCACCCCCCTACCCTCCCATCTCCCTCCAGCCAGTGATGTGATGGATGTGGGGGTCTGCACCAATCGCTGACAAGGTGTCGGACAAATCCCGTCCCCGGAGACGTCATGTCCTTTCAGCGGCTTTTCGATGTCATGTCCGTTCTGCGTCTTGTCCTTTCGGTGTGGTGTCCGTCCAGCTTCGTATCCTTTCTTGGCTTCCACATCTTGGCTTCGGCTTCTCGTCCTTCGACGTCCTGTCCGTACACGATTTTAAATAATGGAATATTTAATTTTCTTCAGGTTTGTACCATCCATTTGAATTTCTGACTTCCCAACTTTTCAATTGGACCAAAACCAGTAAGTAGCCAAATCAGAACCAGAAAATGGCAGATATACAGTATAATAACCGGGAAAAAATTAATATTAAAATTTTGGAAAGGCCCTACAACCCCCACAATTAAAATGTGGATTACGGAAATGTCGGAGACCCTATACTTAGAAAGAATTAGACTTGTCTTAATGGACAAACAAGATCTTTTCCATAAAATTTGGGCTCCATTCATTAACTATCTGAAGGGATAGATTGGCACAGCACGAGGACCCAACTGAAACTTGAACTCAGGAACAGATGAAAAGCTATACTTTATAACCTACGAACCTATCTCCATTGATGTATTACAGGTAACCCATTCCACCTCCCTTGTTTTTCTGTTGTGTTTTTTTTTTCTTTCTTTTTTATTTGTAACTTTCTACCCTCTCTTTTTCCCTCTTTCTATAAAAAATAAAAACACTAGAATCAGAAGTAATTGATAATGGAAAATTTTAATAATGTATGACTGATGTATATGAAAAGTTTTTTTACTATAATATGTAACTACATTTTATAATATGTCTACTTCTAATAAATAAATAAAAAAATAAAAAAATAAAATAAAATGGCAGATACATTCAGGCAGCATCTATGGAGAAAAGAGGTCTGAAGAAGGGTCTCGTCCTGAAACATCACCTATTTCTTTTCTCCAGAGATGCTGCCTGACCCGCTCAGTAACTCAAGCTTTATGTGTTTATCTATGGAGAGAGAAACAGTCAACATTTTAGGCCAACAATGCAAGTATTGTTTGTTCCAAGTCATTAGTTCAGAGTAAAACAAACTGTTTTGGAATCCCTTGAACTAATGGGAACCAATTGAGAGAAGGAATAATTTGCTTTCCGGACGAACTAATAGACATTTAAATTGAATGCCTGGCCAGGAGGCATAAATGTGCCTCCTGCCATCCCGGCCATCCAACTGTGCAGTTCACACAGGCGCTGACCTGATTACCAATAGTGAAGGCCATCTACCAGCATGAGGGCTGAAAGATCCTTGGATGCTGAACTCTGTAGAGAGCTCACCAGTACATTAGAAGCCTATCTGGATCTTCGGGAGATTCTTGAGACAATGGGCAAATGGATGCATCAGCCTGATTGATTACCTTCCATTAACATAAGTTCCTAAGTACCCAAAGGTTTGGGTGTACCTGTAGTGAGCCAAAGGAAGATCTGCCTCACTGTTCGACCAAATCGTATATGGCTGCGGAATTTAGTTTTGAAATTAATCAAGCAGATCCTGCAAGTATGTGTGGATGGGAGGTTAATTGACCATCACCAATTGCCCCCAATGTGTTGGTGAATGGCAGAATCTGGGAGAGTAGATGAGAAAGTGAGGCCTTAGTTCAAACGGGTGCATGATGCTCAGTAGACCTGTTTGCATGCTGTCTTCCTCTATGTCTCAGATTGGATGGGTGTTTCAAGTACACTGAAATGGGCACACTACACACTTAAGTGAATTTAAAAGGGATTTTTGTTTTGTTCTTTAGTCTGTACAGTTATTTATGTGCTTTCCAACCTGAGTGATGTGTATAAGAGTAAAGAACTAATTTTTGTACGATAAAAGTCTGTGAGAGAAGCTCTTTCCCAGATTGCTTGCACATTTATATGACCTGCTGTGCATCATCCAGAGCATAGATGGTTGTTCCTCATGTTCTAACACTGCATCTATATTATTTTTCTGGATATACTAAATCAATAATATTTTTCAGATTCTGCTTTATCCTTTCCTGTGTGTGCATAGATAGAGCTTTTGGTAGTAATTTGAAATCAATATGCGAGTTTGGTCTTAACAGGTTTATTCAGGGTATTTTTACAGGAATCAAACCATTGTTTGCAGATGAATAATGGACATATAGACATTTGTCATTCTTATTGAAATCCATATTTTTTTATGTGAGAGATGGCACACTAATAGTTTGTACAATCTTGGATGAGTAGGTCTTCTTCATACAGCTCACCCAAAGCCTGAAGGTATTCATACCCGTCTGAAAGCAGCAGAATATTAATTTCTACTGAAATGGAGAGCTTCGAAGATGACAAGGTAAAAAGTTCAAGCAGCAGTAGGTGACCTGACCCTGTGAGTCTGTTTCATCTTTTGACAGGATAGAAGGTGGCCTTGTACCTTAGCTCCACTTTCTCACCCAGCTCTCTTCACTCAGTTTCCTCGATTCCTCATGATCTTTACCTAAGAATACTCAATGACAGGACATCCGTCACCTTTGAGGGAAAGCTCCTCCTGCTCTCATGCTCAAATGTTTCACCCATTGAGCTATTTAAGGATAAATTCTACCTACTTAATCTGAAGAAGGATTAGTCTTAAAAAAGGTACCAATCCGAAACGTTTCCTATCCATGTTCTCCAGGGATGCTGCCTGGACAGTTGAGTTACTCCAAAACTCTGTGTCTTTATGTGATCTGAGCCTGATGGAACTTGACTATATGTATTGGGTTTAGATTGAGTTAGACAACATATTCCGATGAAACATTTGGGATCACAACAGTCACAGCCTGCCTCAGCACATAATCCAAGTATGATAGATTTAGTTTGTAATAACACATCTGTTTTCGATCAAGCCAAATGTATGTACAGCATAACAATTCCTTTATCCTACTTTAGTGCGATAGCTCCCGCTTGGGTGAAATCTACTTGGGTTTGAAATTTATCCAGAGCAGATCTCTATTTCAGAATCTTACGTTTTATCTCTCATTCTCAGAAACCCTGGAGAATACAGAACAGTTCAACTCAGACTTCATAGGATAACCCTCATTGCAGAAATCAATTGTAAGTCTTTGGTGCATTGCCTCCAAGGCAAACATACCCCTACACCAATGGTAAAATGTCAAATATTTATCAAACATAAATTGAAAAATAAAGCTTTATTTGGAAACGTTATAGATACGGCAATATCATAATTAAGAATCAAATGTAAAATGTCAGTTGAAAAATATCTAAGATCAGGATATACAATTCTGAATAAAAAAAGTAACCTAAACATGCAAAACAAACTTGACCAGTTTAATAACATTAAGATTATACTCTGCACAAAAACAGATGCCTCTTGCAATTAGATTCATAGAACATTGAACAGTACAGCACAAAAACAGGCCCTTCGGCCCACAACGTATCTGCCAAACAGGAGGCCAAGAGCAACTCGTGCTTGTGCATGATTTGTATCCCTCATTCCCTGCATATCCATAAGGCTATCCAAAATTCTCTTAAAGGTTGTTTTCGAATCTGCCTCCACCACCATCCCAGCAAGTGGGTACCAGACACTCACCACACTGTAAAAACTTTGTTCTGCGTATCTCCTTTCAAACTTTGCCACTCTCACCTTAAAGCTATGCCCCCGAGTATTTGTTTTTTCCATCCTGGGTAAAAGGTTCTGACTGTCTACCCTATCTATACCTTTCATAATTTTATATACCTATACTTCTATCAGGTCTCCTCACAAACTCCGGCATTCCGGAGAAAACAATCCAAGTCGGTTTAACCTCTCCATGTAGCTGAAATCTGCAATCCAGGCATCATTCTGGTAAACTGCCTCTGCAATCTTTCCAAAGCCTTCATATCCTTCCTTTAATGGGGCATCCAGAACTGCATGCAATATTCCAAAAAAGGCCTAACCCAAGTCTTATGAAGCTGCATCGTGACTTCCTGTCTCTTAGGACCTGTATGTAAGTATACAATATTCCTTCTTTACCAGTCTATCCATTTGTGTTATCGCTTTCATGGTCTAATGGACTTGGACACCAAGATCCCTCATATACCATTAATTGTATATTTTCTCCTCACATTTTTCCCAATGTGCCACATCCCTCACTTGCTTAATCTCCATCTGCAATTTCTCCACCATTTCAGCTGCTGATCTATATCCTGCTATATGCTTTGACAGCCTTCCTCACAGTCCGTGACCCCAGCCATGCTGATGTTATGAAAACCTACTAACCAATCCATCTATGTTTAGGTCGGATTACACAAACAACAGAGTCCAAGCACAGCAGATCTCCACTGTTCACAGACCTCCAGCCTGTATAATCCATACAACCAAATCACTATTAATCCCATGCATTTTCATCTTCAGGATCAGTATACTATGGGGGACTTTATCAATACCTTACTGAAATCTACATGGACACCTTCCACAACCCTACCCACATCAAATAGTTTATCATCTCAAAAAAATCAATCAGGTTAGTGAGACACATTCCTCCATGTGCAAAGTCATGCTGACTGTCCCTAATGAACCCATTCTCTTCTAAATGGGAGTAAATCGTATCTTGAAGAATCTTCCCCACCATTGACCTGAGGCGCATCAACCTATAATTATCTGGATTATCATTACTTCCTTTCTTAAATAAAGGATCACCATTAGCTACTCTCCAGCCCTCTTCAGATTCCCAATATTCTCTTATGCCTACTGTTCTATATTAAGTTATTCAGGAAATATATGATGCATTCAAATTTCCAATACTTTCAAAAACAGTAAATAACTGTTTGCAACATCGATGCAAATAAAACTCAAAAGTGAAATGATGAAAGAATCATCAGAATATACTGGTTGAATTGAACACAAATCTATCTGTAAAATTACAAAATGCAAAGATAACTAGCAATATTGTAAAACCTATGGCCAGTGTTTCTTTGATATTGAATGGGGAACATAACAATGAATAGGTGTAAAACCTTAAACATTGCTTCTTTTGTGTTAAATATGGGTAATTTATGACCTATGCCACTAAATTTATTTATACATTTATTTAGATTTGTAATGTCTTCCCCATTACCAAGTTGGCAGCAATAAGCATTTGGAGTTCATCTGCCTTCCAAGTGCCCTTTGTTTCTGTCAACCTTGATTTCTCAGTTCACAACTACATTAGTCCACTGAAGGCTTCATCTTGAATGAGTAGAAAGAAACATACAGAGTTGTTCTGTTCATTTTTTACCTGGTAACAGTTCTTCGAAGCCTACAGTTGTTCGGGAAGAATCAGAGGAAGCATTTGTTTCCTTTAATCCTCGTTCAAATATTTTTTCCCTCTTTATTGGACATGTGAAATGACATCGAAAGTCAAGAATCAAGAGTATTTTATTATCATACTAGATTAAGTGGGAGGGCTGGTCCCCCAACACAATATTCTGCCTCTCCACCAATTCCAATATTGGTGCGCAGTGCGGGGGGGGGGGGGGGGGGGGGGGGTGTTCTGGAGCGATAGTAGGGGTATTGTGGGCTGAAGGGACTGGTTTCCAGAGGTCTAGTATGGATATTGTGGGCCAAATGGAAGCTCACTCATTGGGTGGGCGAGCAGTTGACTCATGGCTATTCCATTTCAAGCAGGGTGCAAGGTCACCAAATTCAAATGCAGTTTCCTACCATTTTATGCAGGGTGCAAGGCCACTGAATTCAAGTGCAGTTTCTTACGACTTCAAGCAGGGTGCAAGGCCACCCCATTCAAATGCAGTTTTATACCATTTCAAGTAGGGTGAAACCACCATAAAACCACACAAAACCACATAAACACCACACACACAGTTCAGTCGACATTCAGTGTGTTCAGTTGATACACAGCTCAGATTCGTGACCTCTCCCCTATCTTGCAGAGACTGAGCCACACCCACACTTCTGGGTTTTATAATCCCTCCCCCATCCCACCGGAAGGGGCATGGACTTCATGGCGTGATTGACAGGAGAGAGATTCTCAACATTTTTTTAAACACTAATAACACTTTTATTTTTCATTGATGGGAAGAATCCTCTGCGCCTGATGAGCGGAGAGGGACTGAGTTAAATAGCCAAAAATCACAACCACCACCAACAACCATTTGCCGTGCGGCATTTCAAAGCATTTGCCACCACCAACAACCATTTGCAGTACGGCATTTCAAAGCAGTTGCCACCACCAACAACCATTTGCATTGCAGCATTTCAAAGCAACCACATTTTCATTTTCAAACCACATTAAGGGCATTCACAGTTAAGTTGACATGTGTTCAGTGTTATTCACAGCTCAGAGAGACGTGACCCTCTCGATTCTCCCATCTTCCGGAGACTGAGTGAGGCACAACACTTTTGGGTTTTATAGTCCCTCCCCCTCCCACCAGCAGGGGTAGCAGAGAGAATGTCAACATTTTTAAAACGTTAATAATGTTTTTATTTTTCATCGATGGGAAGAATCCTCTGCACCTGATGAGCGGAGAGGGACTGAGTTAAATAGCCAAAAATCCTCTTGTCCTGCGCAGCGGAGGGGGACTCTGAGTAAGATGGCCAAAAATCACAGCTACAAGTGACAGCGTTTTAAAAAAAATCATGAAACAGATAAATAGGAAGTGATCAAGATCTTACTTTTAGTAATATAGATGTCCCGAAACAGAACAATCACATTCCTACTTGCAGCAGAGTTTGTAGTGTTTAATAATCTGATGGTTGCAGGGAAGAAGCTGCTCCTGAACCTGGTTGTTACAGTTTTCAGTCCCCTTCCCGATGGTAGGAGTGAAACGAGAGCATGGCTAGGGTGGTGTGGGTCTCTGGTGATGCTGGCTGCCTTTTTGAAGCAGCGACTCTTGTAGATCCCTTCTATGGTGGGGAGGTCAGTACTCGTGATGCACTGGACAATGTTCAAATAGGCTCTGGACTATATAGACTTGACAGCCTTATTATTTTTGATTTTGTGCTATTATTGTTTGTTCATTTGTCTTTTGTTTTTATAAATAGTGAACTCTAAATAAAAATCTTCTTTGTTCCTGGGTATTCAAGTAGCCGAACCGGGCCATGATTAAACCAGTCAATATGAGAGCAAGGTTGTTGTTCTGGCACCATTCGGTCAGTCGCTGATCTCCCTCCTGTACATGGGCCTTAAGGTTAATGCTTGAAAAAGTGCTCAAAAAATACCATTCATAGATCTTGAATCCTAATGAACTGAAGCCACTTTAGCAGCCTTTATGAGATGCTTTAGGTAAAATTATACTATCACAAAGAACAGTTTTGAGTTCTGAAGATAAATATTTCTCATGATATCAAATAAAATAAAACTAACACAATGCCTTCACCAGTCATTCACTTTTGCTTTTTATGCAATTTTCAATATTCCACAAAACATTCTTCACTTAAAATGTACTCCTCACTCTGATACTGCCATGCATAAAATGATCCCTCCATTTCTCCTTCAAACCTCTCTCTACACTTTGTTATTACATCCAATTTTTCCAATCTTCCTTTCCATGGTTACTCCATCTCAGTTGATATCCCAATGATCAAAAGAGAGTTAGATACTCTTAGGGTTAGTGGAATCAAGGGACATGGGGAGAGGGCAGGAATGGGGTACTGATTGTGGATAATCAGCCATGATCACATTGAACGGCGGTGCTGGCTCGAAGGGCCGAATGGCCTACCCCTGCACATATTGTCCATGTATCTATGTATCTATGTAAGGTTCTAGCTTGCAGTGAAGTTCCCTCGCCGTCCATGATCAGGTTCCTGAATGAAATGTTGTTTATCGAGGCTTAAGATGGCCCTCCATCTGCAGTTCCGTCTGCAGTGGCTCCACGACATTACAATTGCCACATGGGCAGTATATGATGGGACTGATACTCCATCTGCAAATGACCTTACTTACAGGTAATACCTCTTCTCACCGCCAGCCAGGTGGTTTCATAGTCCTTGTTTGAATGTACTGGTGTTGAAGTATTCTGCCGAATGAGTTGGCCGGTCTGCTTGAGTCCATCTGACAGGATCCACCAGCAAATCGAGTCATAATCTGGTATAGCAAGAAAATGAGCCCAGTTGGTCATTACATCCATAGGATGATCAGCAGGACTTTGTGCGAGGTCGATCCTGTCTAACAAATAGGATTAGGTTTCGTGAGGAAATGATAAAGATGATCCATGAGGTTGGGGCAGTGAAAATTGTCCACATGGACTTCAGTACTCAAAAAATTGGTGAAGTCTGGATAGCGTGGAAACTTGTCAAAGGATACAGCAGAATGGGTGGTCAAACGCAAGACGAACATATAAAATAAATGACAGGACCCTGAGGAATATTGATGTATTGGGCAATGTTAGGATGGAAGACCATTGCTCCCTGAAGGTGCCGACGCAAGTGGATAGGGATTTAAGGAAGATACAGTGATTTAAAGAAGGCATAGTTGTCTTCACCAGTTGGGACATAAAGTCATGTTACAGCTGTACAAAAGTTTGTTCTGGTCACTATTGAAGTGTTGCAAGTACAAGTTTGGATCATGACATTACTTGCATTACTTGAATGATGTGGAGGCTTTGGTGAGGCTGCAGATGGGATGCACCAAAATAGTAAGATTAAACGAGAACTTACCAGTTTGAGGTTTGATCTGTATTTTATGAGGAGTTACGATGAGGGATTACGTGAAGAACCCGCTCAGTGCGCAGGCGCGGCATACTTCCAAGCAGCGGTGTGGAATCACAGATAGACACAGTTATTTGAAGTAAAGATAGTAAAGATAAGGAGACATCAATTTATTAGTTTGATCCATATAATGAGGGTGGGAGCGGAGGGCACGTAATCCCTCATCGTAACTCCTCATAAAATACAGATCAAACCTCAAACTGGTAAGTTCTCGTTTAATCTTACTATTTTACTTCGGAGTCACGTGAGTGACTACGTGAAGATTTCAAAACTCTGTGATTTCAAACCGTGTAACAGTTTCATTTCACTCACTGCCGAACTTCTTGAGGGAGGAAGTGTTATCGTAATCAACCAATGAGTCTATTTGTAGAAAACACAATGGTATTTTTTAAACAATAACAACAAAGAATTAAGTTGCTCCCCTGGGCTTAAATTAAATATTTGCAGTTCGTAAATCTTTACTGCAAATAAACCAGGTTTTGCCAACGGCTTATTATAAAATTTCTGAACGGTCTTTTCCCCCCCACCATCCTGCTGTAGCCAGGATGTGGTCTATAGGCATGTCCATTCTTTAGCCGTCGACATGGATGCTGTCCTGGTGGAATAAAATTTGTACATGTTAGTGTTTATCCCAGCAGTTTCTAGCACCTGCTTGAGCCATCTCGCAATGGTTTGGCTCGTCACCCGACCATAAGGTTTTTGTGACTGACCCACAAGGCTTTTCATCTCCCTCGTATATTTTGTTTGTGTCTATGTAGGATAGTAGGTGAGTCATGGCACATAACCGTGGTTCTGGTGGGTAAGCTACGACTGGATTAGGTGTTCCTGGTCTGCTCTGTTTGATCAGTCGCTGAATAACGACAGATCTGGTCTGGAGCTGTGATCTTGTTGTCCAGTCGCAATAGGTGTAGTGACTGGACCCTCTGAGCGGATACAAGTGCCATCAACATGAGCGTCTTTAGTGTAGCTTGCTCGAGGCCGGGGGATCTGGCTGTGGCCATTCCCTGAGATATGTCAGGACCACACTGATATCCCAAATATGGGTATACCTGGGCTTAGGGCTTGATATTGTAAATGCCCTTCATCAGTTTTACCACCAGTGGATGGGATCCCATCGCCTGTTGTCCTGGCGCTGGTTGTTGATGGCACTGTAGCTGATCCCTACATCGTGGTATAGATAGGCCAGGAACTCCAGTATGTTGGTGGCTGTAGCTGTTGCGTATGTCGTCCCTGTTTCCTGGCAGTACTTCTCCCTTTTTTGATGCTGGTTAAGTACTGCCTCTGGTGGATGTTCGAAGGGATGCCGACATGGTGATGGTTTGTTTGGACAATCCCAGTTCCAGGTAAGGTCTGTTCAAACTTGCAACCCAGGCGTTTAATTTTCTCATGGCATGGGTGTTTAGCTTACCTGGTAGGTAAGTAGCTGATAGCCAAATATGTCTTTCGACACACCATTGCCAAATCATGTTGACCAATTTGTCGCATGACAATGATTTTATGCCACCCATATGGTTAATATAAGCCATCACCGTAGTATTTATCAATTTGTAACCGAACATGCAAGTGCTGCATATTAGATACATATGCTTTTAAACCATAAAAGGCGCCCAACATCTCTAGATAGTTAATGCCTAGTGTAAGTAGTAATGATGACTCTAGGTTAGTCCATCTACCACCTGTGCTGGATATGGAGTTAGTCGCTCCCCAGCCTTGAGCACTGGCATCTGTTTTAGTAACTAAAGTAGGGTTAGTGATAAAGATAGGGCTGAAACTATGCCAAACGTTTTCTGCCCACCACTGTAGCTCTGATATTGCTTCAGTGGGTAAGTTCATGACACGATCATAGTGACCTGTATGTCGTTTTATTGCCTGTACCTTTGCTCTCTGTAAATTTTTTGATAGTGCAAAGGTCCGAATTGAGTAGCCGGAAATGCTGCTACCATTTTCCCAATTACTCTTGCTACTTGTCGAATATCCTTTGGAATTCAGTTGTTTGGCAGTAACATATGTCTCCATTTTGAAATGTATATACTTAACAAATTTGTTTAGTGATGTTAAGTCAATGATGATGCGATAGCCACCATTTGTTTTTTTTGTTTTTTTTTTTTGTTTTTTTTGTTTTAGTGAATATATTCGATACAAATTCCAAAGGTTCATGTTTGGTCTTTTCGATGACCCCCTTTGTGATAAGTCTCACCAGTTCAGCTTGTCCCTCACGTTTCTCTTTGACGGAGGGAGAAAATACCCTTTGGGGCCATTGTTGAACTGGCGGCGTTTTTTCTGACATGAATTGTATTTTATATCCACTATGCTTCAAACCGGTGCAATCTACCTCCTGTTAGTATTAAGCCTTCACCTCCCAAAAGGTGATAGGAACCAGACCCACCTACCTCCATGGTTACGGGTATTTCCTCTGATTCCCTTTGGTCGGCTTGCGAGGTGTCTGATGTGGAGTGTTTGTTGGGGGTTGGCGCATTTTCCATGGGGTCCGCTCTGGGCCCTGGTCTAAAAAGACTTACGGTGAAAGTAAGCGGACCCCGAGCTTTCACCAGTGTTGAATGGTGGATGTTTACTGGTGGATGCGGCGGGGTGCTGCCACTTGGTGGTGTATGTTTTCAGTTTGCTCGTTTTATACCCTGCCTTCCCGAAGAGCAGCCTGTCTGGCTTATCGGCTGGTGTTTTACACAGCCCGGCAAATCGAGGACTGATGGCAGGTTTGATGATTTATTTCCGCAGATTATTAATTTCAAACTGCGTGTTACACAACAACGCGAGTGTATCCTGTTGATTGGTGGTCATCTCGGTGTTGTTTATAGAACGAGCAAACGAAGTGATGCCTGCTGTCAATAGTCGGAGTATCCGCTGCAGCTTTAGCTCGTGGTGCCGGATGGTTGCCCCAATGTGTCCCCAGATTTGGCTGTTCACCGCTGGTACTTTTTAGAGGTTCACAGTTCTCCGGCGCCGTATAGGTATCTAAAGCTTCATTAATCACCTGCCCCTGCAGAGCTCTGTTGGAAAGGTGATTGATACTTGCCGCTAGTTTGGCCTCTAGCGGTTCCCCTGCACGGGGTTTTGACACGTAGCGGCCCACTGCACCAAGCAGCTGTTCCTGCTCCTGCACCCCCTGCATACTCCCGAAATCTTCAGCCATAACCCCTTGTTCTGGACCAGCCCAGTCCTGGTCCCCAAAGCTATCCTCTGGAAAGGAGGATGCAATGGACAGTGCAGGAGGCACTGTAGAGGGAGTGCCTGACCTCCCTCTGCAAGAGCTCCCCTCCCGGGGTGCACCTTGCTGGAGCACCTGCTCCAAGAGCCGCTCCATGCGGCTCAGGCGGCTGTCCCTCCCCCTCCTGGGTGGAGAGACGTCCCCGTCCGACTAGTCGGATGCCACCAGCCGGTTGCTCTTCCGTTTGGCTTTGCCTCCAGCCCGCTGTTCAGACATTAGCGGAGCTGGACTCGGCTCGGTGTCGGGGATAGCGGAACGCCTGGATAGCGCTCCTACCGCCTGTTGCTGCCCCCCCTTCTCCTCTTGCGGAGTTGGACGGGGGCAGATTTCGAAAATCTTGTTTTTTCTTTTCGCGAGAGCGCTCTTTCTGCGCATCTCGCTGGAGCTGCTCCAATAGCTGTTGGATGCAGCTCAGGCGGCTGTCTCTCCTCCATTTAGGTGGAGACATGTCCCCGTCCGACGAATCGGACGCCACCGGCCGGATGCCTGTTCGGATGACTAGATATCCAGCCCGCAGTTCAGGCACTAGCGGGACTGGGCTCGGCGCGGTGATGGGAATAGCGGAGCGCCCGGTTCCTAACCGCCTTCTTCTGGAGCTTTTGCTTGTAGATGCGAGAGCGCCCCTCAAGCAGCGCGTCTCGCAGGCACCTGCTCCGTGAGCCGCTCCAGCGGCTCAGGCGGCTCTCTCTCCCCTCGTGCGGGTGGAGAGACGTCCCGTCCCAATCGGGAACACCTGCCTGATGCCTCTCGAGTGGCTATGCATCCAGCCCGCTGCTCAGGTACTAGCGGGCTGGCCTCGGCACGGTGTCGGGGAATTACGGGACACCGGGTCGCTCCTACCGCCTGTTGCTGCCCCCCTTCCCCCCGGCGGGAAACCGTTCCTCCTTGAACGGGGGACAGTTTTGTTCCAGAGCCTTTTTCTCTGCCTGTAAAAAACACAAGCAGAAAAAAGGCTCACCTGTAAAAGAAAACCCGACCTCAGGATACTCACCTGACGGTCCATTTCATCCTGTAACGGGACAGCCTAGCTCCCGTTGCGGCCGCTGTTGCACTGCTGGCGTAATGCCGCGCCTGCGCACTGAGCGGGTTCTTCACGTAGTCACTCACGTGACTCCGAAGTAAAATGTTACCTATGTTTGAGAGTATTAATTATAAGGGAGGTCGACAAGCTTGAATTGTTTTCTCTGGAGCATCTGATAAGTGAACTAAGGGAAGTATCTAAAATTATGAGGGAAATGGATCAGGTCGATAATCAAAACCTTTATCCCAGGGTGAGAATATCAAATGCAAGAGGACATAATTTGAAGGTAAAAGGGGGGAAATTTATTGCGGATTTATGTGGCAAGTTTTGACCCATGAGTTGTACGTGCCTGGAATGCACTGCAGGGGAGGTGGTAAAAGTAGATATGATAACAATGTTTAAGAGATATTTAGACACAAATAGACACGATAGAGAGAGATAGGATTAGTTGAGATTGACATCGTAGTCGGCATAGCCATGAAAGGGCCCGTTCCTGTGCTGCACCATGTTCCATTTACCTTTTTGCCCATCTACACAAATCCCATTTGCCAGTATTAGGTCCATATCCTTCAATGCCTTGTCTATTTAACTGACTGTCTAAATGCCTCTTAAACATAGTAATTACACCTGCCTCTTCACCTCCTGTGAACTTGTATTTAACCACTCTTCAAAAACTTAAATCTTCTTTGAAACTCCTACTTTACACCTTAAACCTATGTCCTCTGTTCTTGATACACCTACCAAGGGGAAGTTTGTCAAGAGTGAGTGACCAAATGAAATGAAATGAAGAATGCTGAGGTATCTGCCTCAGTGCAGGTGTGGGTTGTGGGCTACAGCTGCACGACGTACAACAGTTAGGGCATCTCACATCTGATGATGAGCTTTCGACCCACCGTCAAGAGGGAATGGTGTTCCCACATTCCAAACTTCTATTTCACCTTCGCTAGTTGCTCCAGACAATTTTTGCTGCACGTCCCAGCACCTCAGGGGATCAGTCCTGACAGTAAAGGGAACAAAAGATCAGTCAGACATCTTGTGCAAATGTTGTGTCTGTTCTGTGTTTTTGCTGCGATTAACTCTGGCCCCTGAGATAAGTTCAAATCAGTCGCAGATGCTGATCAACTGCAGACTTACAACAGAAGGCAGTGGAGGCCAATTCACTGAATGTTTTCAAGAGAGAGTTAGATTTAGCTCTTTGGGCTAATGGAATCAAGGGATATGGGGAAAAAGCAGGAACAGGGTACTGATTTTGGATGATCAGCCATGATCATATTGAATGGCGGTGCTGGCTACTCCTGCACCTATTTTCTATGTTTCTATGTTTCTATGTCCAAACAGAAGATGATGACATTGTCCATGCACAACGAAGCCTTTACTTGAGTGTACCCTGCTCCTTGGGTTCATCACCCATGCCCTTTCTGATGGATTTGGCAAATGCTTAATATGACAAACAGGGCAAAAGAGAGAGTCCAGCCTTGCCAAACTCCAGATTTGCCCTGCAACCTTTTCATTTCACACCCATTAGCTAGAACTGGCCCAAGTTCATATTGGACAGCACATTCACTGTGTTTGTATGCATTATTCTAACAAAAGATTTATCCTGCTTCAAGCTAGTCAGGCAAGTGTCTATTTTACAGTGTCACACTTACCTGATAGTATTCCCAATCTGTAAAACTGTCAATAATCCTCCTGGCAGATATGCTGTAGGTTTGTTTTTTAGTTTTAGAGATGCGGCATAGAAACAGGCCCATTTGCCCACCAAATCCATGCTGACCATTGATCGCCCATTCATATTAATTTTATGTCACCCCACTTTCCCATCTACTCTCTACATGCTGGGGGCAATTTACAGGAGCTAATTATCCAACAAACCGCATGTCGTTGGGATGTGGGAGGAAACGGAGCCTCCGGAGGAGACCTACATGGTCACAGGGAGAGTGTACAAACTCTACACAGAGAAAGCAACTGAGGATAGGATTGAACCCAGGTCTCTGGCATTTGTGAGGCAGCTGTTCTACCAGCTGCACCACTGTGCTGTCTGGATGGATCACATGCACTATTGATCTGACTGGACTGGTGAACACCGAGTACAGAATCTTGCAATTTATATTCAACAGTAAGATGGTTTGCCATTTTCTGATCTCTTCCTTTCTTCTTTTGAATGAGGGTAATGATGCCCTTCTTAATGGATTCTGATATGTTGCCAACAGTGTGGGAGCTGGTTTGGTCACAGTGCTGAGCTTTCAAAAATATTCTGCTGGTTTTAAGGTGCATATGAGATGTGAGATGGAATATTCTCCACTTGTCTGGAAGAGTGCATACACCACTTAATATATTATTTCCTTGCACGGAGATGCAATTTGTAATGCGTGCTTTCAACATGGTGCTTTCAAGCCCTCAGTCTTTACCACTCTGAAGGACAAGGGCATGGACATAACAGCACTTCCCAATTCATGTCCAAATCAATCATCAAATATATTCAATTTCACCAGCTTAAAATCCTGAACTCCTTACATTGTAAACACCACCAAGTGGATTGCAGTTAAAGAAGACAGCTATCAGCATTCTTTGGTTGATAAAAGGGCAACTGTTGTCCACAGGTGGATATCAATGGCCAGGTTACCAGATAAGTAGGAAATGGAGGTGTGAAGTATTACTTCTGGGGAAAGTAAGACACCTTTAAAATGAAAGTCACTATTGGAAGATAAGGCTGCCAAGAAGTATTTAAGATAATTTAGTTGGGCAAGCATTGAATATAAAAGCCTGGAGGTTATGCAACATGAGAATAAAGTATTACTTAGGATCATGCATACAGTTATTTGTCACATTATGGGAAGGATGCAACTGCACTCAACACTGCAACTGCAAACATTAATTTTGAGGGGGAAAAAAACAGGACTGGAGGTTTTTATCCATGAGCAAGGATTGTTAAGGAAGGGACTGTTTTCCTAAGTACAAAGGTTTAACTGTATATACATGTATGAAGGGCCTGGATAGAATAGAAAGAAAGAGGTATTCAGTTTAATAAACTGAGATTGATAAACTGGGACCACTGATATCACTGATTTAAAGTAGTTGTTGAAAGGATTAGAGGATTCTGAAGAGTAGTAGTGTTCTGGTACTCACAGTCTTCACATATAAATTATAGGAGTATTATTAGGAGTATAAGTTAATACTGAGGCTTTAACCTCTGGTCCTAGACTCTCCCACCAATGGAAACATCCTTGCCACATCCACTCTATCTATGCCTTTTATTATTCTGTAAGTTTCAATGTGGTCTCTCTTCAACCTTCTCAACTCCAGCGAGTACAGGCCCAGTGCTGTCAAACGCTCATCATATGCTAACTACTCATTCCTGGAATCATTTTCGTAAACCTCCTCTGCACCCTCTCCAGAGCCAACATATCCTTCCCCAGATATGGGGTCCATATTTGCTCATAGTATTCCAAATGAGGCCTGACCAGTGCCTTATAGAGACTCCAAAGCCCTCTTAAAGTGTATTAGACAGAATCTCCCATGCTATTTAAATTGTCATTAGTTCATAAACGATGGGAGCAGAATTAGACCATTTGACCCATCAAGTCTACTCCACCACTATATCATGGCTGATCTATCTTTCCCTCTTAACTCCATTCTCCTGCATTTTCCCTATAACCCCTGGCGCCCATACTAATCAAGAGTCTATCTATCCCTGCCTTAAACATATCGATTGATGGACTCCACAGCCTTCTGTGGCTATGAATTCCATAGATTCACCACCCTCTGTCTAAAGAAATTCCTCCTCGTGTCCTTCGTAAAAGAACGTCCGTTAATTCTAAGGCTATGACCTCTGGTCCTAGACTCTCCCAATAGTGGAAACATTCTCTCCACATCTACTCTATCCAGGCCTTTCACTATTTGGTAAGTTTCAACGAGGACCCCTCTCATCAATCCTAAACTCCAGCAAGTAGGGACCCAGTGCCGTCAACCGCTCATCATATGCTAACCCACACCGACTAGACTACAAAACCAAAAGCTGGGAAGTTGCATTACTGATGCTCAACTCTTCTATGGCTAGCATGAAGACTGTCAGTCATTCAACAAATGCTGTGCTATAAATTTCTATGATTTCATTATTAAAAGATATATCACTGGCCAATAAATGCTGGCCTTGCTAATGGTGCCAACATTCTGCAAATATATTTTTAAAAAGTGGGCAGCGTTTTGTTGGATTGTTTGTCCATTACTAAGTGGATGAGGCAGATTGATTTTGCAAGGTCAAACGCATCCATACTGGCCTCCATCCACAACATTGCTCTTGTACTAATTACTGCCCCTCCTTGGAGGCCCCCTAAAGTACATAACATTAGTCTCCTTTTCATTTCTGCATTGTGTTTCAATCTCAACATCATTATTTACCAAGTCTTCCAGACAAAAAAAAAATTCCTGGTTCCCTTTTTCAACTAAATCTCATATCTACACTCTTGTCATCTCCGAATAAATTTTGCCGACATGCCCTTTCCCCATTTTCCAGGCTACCAGAATTCCTGACTGGAATTTCATCACGCATCTGAATCTGTGGAAATCTTTATCAAAGCGGAGCCATGGAGGCTTGGTGACTCAAAATATTGAAGACAGAGGCCAATAGATTTTAGTAATTAAAGTAGTTCTAACTGAGGGAAAAGGTCAGATATAATCTCATTGAGGCATCTATTGTTGAGCATCCTACTGCTACTTCTATTTCTTAATCGCAGCAAATCCCCAAACTGTCTTACTCTAAAGACCACACTCATTTAAAATAGAGTACTTGTTGAAGACATAAGATGCTGGAATCTTTAGCTAAACACAATGTGCTGGAGGATCGTAACGGGTCAGGCAGCATCTGTGGAGGAAATGGATAGGTGACTTTTGAGTCGGGGCCCTTCTTCAGACTGTTTGTAGTAGCTGGAAAAGGAAGTTGGGGATAGAACAAGTGATGGGTGAATAATTGTTCACTTTTTCGTCAAGATGTGGTCTTCAAAACCTTCAAAATCCTTTGTGTGCCTCTTCCATACTTGCACAGCTATTTTGTGTTCCAACCTTTAGTCTCAGTATAACAATAGACAAAAGACAATAGGTGCAGGAGTAGGCCATTCGGCCCTTCGAGCCAGCACCGTCATTCAATGTGATCATGGCTGATCAACCCCAATCAGTACCCCGTTCCTGCCTTCTCTCCAAATCCCCTGACTCCACTATCTTTAAGAGCCCTATCTAGCTCTCTCTTGAAAGTATCCAGAGAACCGACCTGCACCGCCCTCTGAGGCAGAGAATTCCACAGACTATGCACAACATTATGTACATACACAGAACTTACTTTGGGAATTCCTTTTAGAACCATGTATTCTGGCTACATCTCTTATATACTCACCAAAACCCACCTGCAAACTTAACGTTATCGGTACACTTGATCATTTTCCCTACTGCCTGGACTGATATACTGCTGTGGAGCTCCTGGGGATCTGTAATGAGGTTAAAGAATCTATTTAAGTCTAAGTTGTTGCTTGTTCCCTCATGTCTCCTTCACCATCACAGCTTGTTCCCTAAGACATTGATGTTTCTTAGCCAGTCCGCAGCAGACATTGGTGTTGAAACAAACATTGCAGCAGAAGAAGAAAGTGAATTGTTTATGACATATACCTTGTGCATCGCTTAATGGTACTCAACTGTAATTGTGATTCTTTTATATCTTCAAAGATAACTTTAAAATGCACAAAACAAATGGAATAGAAACAAGAACTGACGCTGTTAGAAACTAGAAATAAAAACAATTATTTAGAATATTAACCAGTAAATGGGAATTGCCATACTGTATCTCCAGCAAATATGTTTTAGGAAATCTGAAGAGAAAAATGGTCCAATAAGCAATTACTGCAAAAATAATCTCTCTTTATTACTTTTCAATTGCCCTGACAACTTCCTTATTTTTTTGACAAGCCCAGTACTCCGTGCTGCACATGTCAATTTGTTTGTTCATGTGATAAAATTGGCAATCTCATGTTGCATGGAATGATGTGGAAGCATGACTGTTAGTGATATGGATTGTAGCAGAAACATTTTGGGATTCAGAACAGAGTACAGTGTAAGTGGAAAATTCAGAACATGAGTTATGAGTCAGAAGAAATATTCAGGCTGAGACACAAATGGACAATCTGCAGCAAAAATAAAGATCAATGCACAAATATAATGTGCAAAGCCCTGAGCAATATGTTTTGTCTTTGCATTGGCCTTTTTGTTAGAAGAAATCTTAAAACAAATATTGTGGACTAATATATTCAAGCAACGCAACATCATTGACCCCCTGTTTTTTCTTCCCTGATCAATCCGGGCAATTTTGCATCAAGATTTTTCCAAGGCTCATACAAGATGGCTCATTGACAATGGTTAAGTGTCATCAGCTAATAGTCTGTGGAATCAGTCTGTGGAATTCTCTGCCTCAGAGGGCGGTGGAGGCAGGTTCTCGGGATGCTTTCAAGAGAGAGCTAGATCGGGCTCTTAAAAATAGCAGTCAGGGAATATGGGGAGAAGGCTGGAACGGCCTACTCCTACACTTATTGTCTATTGTCTATTGTCTATTGTCTAATAACCGGTATAGAAACATAGAAACATAGAAAACAGGTGCAGGAGGAGGCCATTTGGCCCTTCGAGCCAGCACCGCCATTCATTGTGATCATGGCTGATCATCCCCAATCAATAACCCGTGCCTGCCTTCTCCTCATATCCCTTGACTCCACTAGTCCCTAGAGCTTTATCTATCTCTTAAATCCATCCAGTGATTTGGCCTCCACTGCCCTCTGTGGCAGGGAATTCCACAAATTCACAACTCTCTGGTTGAAAAAGTTTTTTTCTCACCTCAGTCTTAAATGGCCTCCCCTTTATTCTAAGACTGTGACCGAGGAGTCAATGATGTGGATGTTTCCCAAATGTGTTTCAAGCTGTAGAACATTCTCAAGGGGGGAGGGTGAGCTGCCAGAGGTCATGGTGCACATCAGTATCCTGACCTAGCCAGTTAAATAGAAGGGCTACTGCAGTGTTAATATAATGAGTTAGGAAAGAGATTAAAAAGCAGGACATTACTAAGGATAGTATTTTTTGGATTACTCCTGGTGCCCTGAGCTATATATCCTGGGAAGGAGATTTGATATTCTATTCTAGAGGGTTTACACTAGATTGGCGGGAGTCAGATGAGAGGTTAGGGACAAAGAGAGCAAGATGAGCAACTGTATCTCGGACAATAATACAATTAAACTAAACTAAACTAAACTTGCTGAAGCCCTGATTCCTGCACTTCGTTTCCCTTGAATTGGGCTCCAGTTCTCACACTCTCTTTCAATTTATCTGCTTTGGCAGTAAATTTTTTATCACACAGCGAAACAAAAAAAAAGTGAATTAGAAGGGCTTTAAGATATTAATAGAAATAAAATTCAATAGTCCAGAAAATCTGCCAATTCAATATCACCAAACTCCTGAGCGTGATGGACTATGGGAGTTTTACTGCAGTGTGCAATTGTCTGTTGCTTGTGAAATTCAGTTTGTTCTTGCATAGAAGTGAAATAATCTCAAAAGCCAGTCTCTTGTTAGCAATTTGATTTCCTTTATCTACTCATTAAGGATAACATCCAAGCTTACAGCCTTGCCAGCCTTCATTTTCTTGGTGTTTTTCCCCCCCCTTTTTGGCTGCTTTAAATTGGTCATCAGATTTGTTCTCTTTTTGATGTCCTTGCCATTAGTTACCTTTTGTGCTTTTTGAGTGCTGGTTTGCTTTTTTTCCAGTAATTGAAATGCTACCTGGTGAGCTGTAGTGTTGCTTGGCTCTTTGTAAGTTGTTGCTCATTTTCTTAATTGTAGTCTAAGCTTTCCTGCTATTATAAATCCTATCGGTACTTTGATCAATGAAGAAGGCGTTTGGCATGTTTGCCTTCATCGGTAAGGATATTGAGCACAGGAGTTGGGCATCATTTTATGGCTGTACAAGGTGTTAGTGAAACCACATTTGGAATATTATGGGCAGTTCTGGTTGCCCTTCTATAGGAAGATGTAATTAAGCTGGAAATGGAGCAGAAAAATGACCACTAGGATGTTATTAGGAATCAAGAGTTTATAAGGAGAGGTTGGATGGATTGTGATTCATTTACCCCTGAAGCATAATTGAGTAATAGTCATGCAACACCAAACCAGGCTCTTTGACCCAACTCGTTCATATCGATCAAGTTGCCCATGTAAGTTACTCATTTGCCTGTGTTTGACTCTACTCCCTCCTCACCTCTCCTGTCTATGTATCTGTCCAAATATATCAGGAAGACCAAAACTAAACACAGTACACAGTAAGTACGGCCTCACCATGTACTAGCTGTTCTTGCACACTCTCCACTTCCTTGCCCTTGTCTGCCTTCTGGGCATGCCGCCACGGTCGGTGTTTACCATTTGGTGGTGAGGGGGCATGCAGATGTCTTCCCCCTTTACATCGGGGTGGGGAGTGGTACTATGCCACCAAGTTTGGAGTCAGTTCACAGACTCCTCATCCACCTGCCGTCCGTGTATAACATGTACATGGGATATGTGAGATTGCAGCCCTTCTTTCCACATTTGAAGGGGCTGGTCCTCAAATTCTGTTTTCACTTCAGCCCCATGCTTCTGATCTTTGGTCATCCAGTGGAACAAGAGATCCCTTGAGTAATTTGCTGTTTGCCTGGCCAAGCTGGCCATTCGAGGGTCATTTTGGTGGATAGCTGAGAGCTCCACCCAGGCCAAATATCTGCTACCCTCTTGAGCTTATGTCCATCCGCAGGTGTTTCTAGAGAGTCACCTTCCAGAACGCTGGTCACTGTCGGCGCGTGGGTGCAGCTTAGATGAGAGTAATATTGTTTTGATTTAGTGCATATGGATATTATTTTACCTTTGGATTGATGTCTTCTTAGATTCATTTTTCAGTTGTCATTTAATAAATCTACTTCTGTCAAAAGAAAATGCAGCCTCACCAACATCCTGCATAACTGCAACATAGCATCCCAACTTCCATACCCGAGCCCTGGTTAATGAAAGCCAGCATGAGCCTTCCTCATCACCCTGTTCACCGGTGATGCATTTTCAGGGAATTATGAGTTGATGAAAATGTGGGGGGATTAAAAAGTGTGATAAATGTAAACGATTGGTTGATGGTCAGTACTGAGTCTGTGGGA
Organism: Amblyraja radiata; assembly: GCF_010909765.2. Taxonomy (NCBI): domain Eukaryota; kingdom Metazoa; phylum Chordata; class Chondrichthyes; order Rajiformes; family Rajidae; genus Amblyraja; species Amblyraja radiata. The sequence continues at coordinate 172,351,291 of NC_045956.1, forward strand.
TGAAGGGCCTGTTTCCATGCTGTATTTCTGTGACTAGGACTTGTTTTGCATTGGTGGCCAATATGGGCATGAGTTTTCGTCTGTAGTTTGTTCAACATCTTTGTGGGATGTGCCTTGGGCCATTTTTGCACCACATTGACCAACTGTTCATGATATCCTGGGTTGGGTTTGATGTCTATCACTGCTTTGTTAGAGGTCTGCTGCAAATTAATTCCAGTTGGCATTCTTGAAGTTGAATCGATTAACAGAATGGCAGTGTTATTTCGGTGTTCCAGAATTTGGAATTCTCTGCCACAGAAGGTAGTTGAGGCCAGTTCATTGGGTATATTTAAGAGGGAGTTAGATGTGGCCCTGGTGGCTAAAGGGATCAGGGGGTATGGAGAGAAAGCAGGTACAGGATATTGAGTCATGATCATATTGAATGGCGGTGCAGGCTCGAAGGGCCGAATGGCCTACTCCTTCACCTATTTTCTATGTTTCTATGTTTCCATGTTTAATCACAGCTGCACATTTCCACTAGTTCATGTTTATTGGCAGCATTGCACCGGCATAATTGTTCGTGTGCATGTGTGTGTGCATGTGTATGTATGTATGTATATATATTTGTGTGTGAGTATATGGGTGTGTGTATGTATCAGGCAAATGCCGTCAGGGTAGGCAAGGTAGGCAGTGCCTACCCTGAATAAAATTGTAAAATGGTAATTATTAAATATAAATGGTAAAGGCACGGGAGAATTATGCTTACCTAAGAGATCGATCTCTTCGGTCGGCATAATTCTCCCGTGCCTTTCATCCGCAGTACATTTAACACATGGAAGTATGTGCTGCTCACGTGCCGTCGATGCTACTTCATGACATCAGTGGCAACGGTCTATAAAGGCAGCTGAAATTCTGCCTTTACACCGTGGACTGCGTGCATGTGCTGCGCAGCACAAGTTTCTTGGCGGGTTTTTCAAAGATGGATAGTGCTTATCTTAAGAGTTTCTCTTATGAGGAAATCTTATGAGGAAAAGACCAAAATAATTAAAAATGGCCGACGCCGGAACTTAAAGAACTTCAACAGCGCAAAGGAACAAAAATAATTAGAACATTTAAAACAGCTTGGTACAATAGGAAAGAGTGGCTATACAAATAGAATGTAGTAAGTACATTTCTTTGAGCTATATGTTTTTAAATATTTAGAAGACAAATTTCTTTATAAAAGTCGAGAGAACAATCTGCGCATGCGCGGTTTTCAAGATTTAAAAAAAAAAAGCCGATTGATCAAAGATACTGACTGCCTACCCTGACTAATTACTCATGGCACGTGCCTGGTATGTACGTGTATATATACATTGAGCTTTTTTTCTCTTATTATATTGTTCACAGTGTACATATTCTGTTGTGCTGCTGCAAGTAAGAATTTCATTGTTCTATCTGGAACATATGACAATAAAACACTCTTGATTTGACTCTTGAAACCGGAATACCCGGAGAAAACACATGAGAAGAATGTATAAACTCCATGCAGGCAGCATCTGTAGTGAGGATTGAACTCTTGTCGGTGGCAATGTAAGGCAGCAACTCCACTGCTGTGCCACTGTGTCGCCCACAAATCTCTTGTGGATTTGCCACCCGGTAAAGGTCATGACTGTTGTGCATTGTGATGGATGTACTCTACAATGCAATTCAGGGAGCAGCTCATTTGGGAAGAGAGGTTGAAGAAGATCATGGTGCTGACTTTCTTTATGCTGAACAACAGAGATCCCACTGTTTACACAGTACCACAGTGGGATTTATCGTCCTTCTCGATGATTATTGCATCTCTGATGTTCCCTACTAAGTTCTTCTTCTCTTAGACGTGGGAATTACAGCTGAAAATTTGTGTCTGAAGTTCCTCTCCAAACATTGTAACTTCATCAAGGTTGTTCACACCCAATACCTTTGTTTTTCTGTTAATGTATGAGAGTGATCTCTGAAGTGACCAACATGCTTCCCCCACCACACCATGGCTCCCACCATTAGCCTCTACTGCTCCCTCTGTAGTCCTCTGGTGAGTGTTGTAGAGCAGAGGGATCTAGGTGCATGGTTCCTTGAAGGTCGAGTCGCAGGTAGATAAGGTGGTCAAAAAGGCTTTTGGCACATTGGCCTTCATCAGTCAGTATTGAGTATAGAAGTTGGGAGGTCATGTTGCAGTTGTATAAGATATTGGTGAGACCTTAGCGTATTCTGTTCAGTTTTGCGCACCGTGTTATAGGAAAAATATTATCCAGCTTGAAAAGGTTCAGTGAAGATTTACGAGAATGTTGCCAGGACTAGAGGGTCTGAGATATAGGGAGAGGTCGATTTGGCTGTGTCTCTATTCCTTGGTGCACAGGAGGATGAGGGGTGATCTTATAGAGGTGTATAAAATCATGAGAGGAATAGATCGGGTAAGTGGTCAGAACCTCTTGCCCAGAGTAGGGGAATTGAGAACCAGACATAGGTTCAAGGTGAGGGGGAAAAGATTCAATATGAATCTGAGGAGTAGCTTTTTCACACAAAGGGTAGTAGTGGGTGTATGAACCAAGCTGCCAGAGAAGGTAGTTGAGGCTGGGACTATTCCAACATTTACGAAACAGTTAGACAGGTACATGGATAGGACAGGTGTGGATGGATGTGGACCAAGCGCAGGCAGGTGGGAATAGTGTAGCTGGGACATGTTGGCAAGTTGGGCCAAAGGGCCTGTTTCCACACTATCACTCTATGACTCTGAGGAACAGCATAAATTGTGTGCTCAGTTATGTAAAGTGGACTTCAGCCTCACAGACACGAGTGGAACCAAATAATCCTTGATTGCCATCTGAAGAGTAGTAGAATGTGTCTCGGTTGCGCCTGCATTCTCATCCATGGAAGACGAAAGAAGCAAATATTATCGTTCTCCAAATGAACCATGTTGGAAAACTCAGCAATGCAATATCAAGCAATTGGAAAAGTTTAAAAACAAATTAACATGTTAACATGTTAACATGGAGATGCTGCCTAACCAGCTTTATTTTGAGATTTCTTTAAAAAAAAAAGATGTTGGGCCTTGTTTCCACAATGTATCACTCTATGACTCCATGACTCTGTCTTTTGCCACAACCCACAGGAGAATTGGTTGATCACCACTTTCAATAGTTTGGCTCCATTTCAAAATGCAGACAGTGCAGTAGGTATTTTAATAAGACTGAACAAATGGCTTGAATCCACTTTGCCACACTGTGTAACAGTGTACCGAGGTTGCAGTGCAGTGCTCAGCCTCTAGTGACAGGCTTAATTGGGAATCATTCTTTTTTTAAACTAATGATTTTCGTGCTTTGGGAACATGCTGCTCCAGCAGAAATCTACGTGAGAAAGTGGAATGGATGAATTACAATATTTCCAGAACTGATAGATTAGCAATACAATAATTGTTTAAGTTGAAGCACTCCTCAGGAGCCTGCATAGCAGGACAGGCATTGGGATCAATAGAATGCTGAGTGCTGCATTCCTTCCACTATTTCTGAAACATACTTGTGAATAACCGGCAGCCTTTTAAAAGAGTAAAAATGGAAATAGCACCCCTTGTGCTGTCAGGAGAGGAATTTTCAGGATGATCAGGGCAAGTTATATCCTGATCCAGTGTTTAACCAGCTTTTTGTGCACCGGCTATCTGCATAGGCTAATGTTCTTGCCTGTCACTGTACCTAACCCTGGGGATGTCTGGATTCAGCTGGATTGAGGATGTGCCAGCCTAATCATATTACAATTTAATTCAAATAAATCTCTGTCGTGGAATGAGAATGAGTATGGCAAATATAATGGGTAGGGTGACAGCACGCAATGTTACTGCATCAGTACTGAGGCCTGAGCAATTGTGACATAGATATTCAATTTAGCAAAGCTAAGAGTTTCAAGTGTCTGCTGGATTGCAGTCCAATGAAGGATTGTTAGCAGAATTCAGCATCTTCACCTGCAGGAATAAAATTATATTTCTGATTCATGTAGCATGTAGTGACAGCACTGCAAAGAGTGTGATCTCGGCTCAGTAGCATTCAGATATATAGCTAAGTGTTACTAACATTTTAGGTATGTAAAGAACTGTACTCTCCTGGGGCCAATTACAAGATAGTAATCTCACTGTCATCTGAACACTGATATTGCTGCATGAATCTGTCTCATGCATCTTTCTCTTTGTTTCAACATTACATTTTACATATTCCTGTCAGTCTAGCTTAGTGTTAGACTCGGGGAGTTTGGAACAACGGCACCTTGCCGTAAAATGAGGTTAAAGGACGATGGATAATTCAACCTTCATGTAAGTGTAGCTCAGTCCTAATTTTATATTTCAAACTTCAGATTTTTATTGGAAATTGGCAATAAAAAACATGAAATATTCCTTCTTAATGATGCTGTATCACTTGTAATGGAGATCATGTGCAATTACATTATGAGGTTTATATAGGTAGTTTCCTTAAAGATCTGGACACAAGAATTCATTTTAAAAAAGAAAGTGACAGGAACCGTGACTGATTATAAGACACGATGCATTGAGTCCACATTTGCTGTCAAAATGATGGCGAGATTACTAATGCTTGCCATTTAATGTGTAAATGATATAGCTCTTTGAAGTAAAAGGCAAATGCACTGTTAAGTGCCAATACCCAAATGTTGATGTTTGAATTCTATCACTCTGCTCTCAGATTAGAAAATTATAATCTTGCCGCCTGCACTACAGTTGACAAGCATTGAATATCTTGAAGCTCTGTATGTGTACGACAGAGGCAAACCAAGTCCGATGTACATATTTAAGTAATTAGCTTAGTAATTAGCAGCACACGCACCCTTTAATGATAGCTGGTTAGTGATCATTAATAATTACTGTCAGTCAGACACTCTGAAAACAAAATTTGTATTACAAGGATGAAGTCTCACTTCTTCCATTTCTTTGAAGTTATTGAAAATTATAAAATCAACAAATTTTAAATGAAGACTTTGTTCTTCTTTCTCATTTAATTTAGTTTAGTTTATTGTCACGTGTACCGAGGTACAATGAATAGCTTTCATTGCGTGCTAACCAGTCAGCAGAAAGACAATACATGATTACAATCGATCCATTTACAGTGTATAGAAACATGATAAGGGAATAACGTTTAGTGCAAGGTAAAGCTAGCAAAGTCTGATCAAGGATAGTTCGAGGATCATTATCAAAGAGGTAGCTAGTAGGTCAGCACAGCTCTCTGTTTTTGTGGTAGGATAATTCAGTTGCTTGATAATTGCTGGGAAGAAACTGTCACTGAATCTGGACGTGTGCGTTTTCACTCTTCTATACATTTTACCTGATGGGAGAGGCGAGAAGAGGGAGTGGCCAGGGTATGACTCATCGTTGATTATGCTGCTGGCCTTTCCGAGGCAGCGTGAGTTATAAATGGAGTAAATAGATGGAAAGTTGGTTTGTGTGATGGGCTGCGTGCACAATTCACTGCAGTTCTTCTCTTTAGTTCATCTCTCTCTTTATTCCCCTTCTTTCCTATCTCCAATTTGCCATTGAATTAATCCCATTAATTATTTCTCCTTTCCAATCCAGGTTACATTCCCTTGTTAAAGATTAAATCTTGTTAATTGGAAAGAATGTCCTGTTCACATATTTTTATTTCCGATCAGTCTTGATAATTCTTTTAACAGCTTTTTTTTTGTGATATCGTATCGATAGAAGATTCTTGGATTCTGATTTACTTTCACCGCTAATGTTTCCTCACTGTTTCTTTATCACTCTTACTTTCTTTTTAAATTCTCCCATATATTCAGCCAGATTCTTTCATGTTTTATCGGACACATTTTATTAATTCAGCCTATTCCCCGACTGGATTGCCTTCCGTGGCGCTTGGATTTGACTCTTCCCTATCAGGTTGATAGGAATGTGGAAATATATGGAACGAACAACACAGAAACGTTATTTACATGAAGGAACTACAATGGAACTTTCACTTTCTTCATCTGAATGTCTCAGCATTTAACTTCTCAATCTTCAAGTTGTGTGTTGACTTTTTATTTTTCGTAACAAAATCAAAATACCATGAGCTATTGACGGGTTATTGATTGGGGACGATCAGCCATGATCACAATGAATGGCGGTGCTGGCTCGAAGAGCTGAATGGCCTCCTCCTGCACCTATTTTCTATGTTTCTAAATAAATGTCCTTGCCAAATTGTTACATGTTTATGCAGTTTTCTGTGGTTTTCTCACTTTATTGATTATCCTACTTTCCCAACACGGGCTGCGCAGTGGCGCAGTTGGTCGAGCTGCTGCCTCACAGCACCAGTGACCCGGGGTCAATCCTGATCTCGGGTGCTGTCTGTGTGGAGTTTGCACATTCTCCCTGTGCCCTCTTTCCTCCGGATGTTCGAATTTCTTCTCACATCCCAAAGACATACAGATCTGTGGATTTAATGGCCTCTATAAAATAAATGCTCCGAATGTGTAGGAAAAGGATGGGAAAGTGGGAAAACATAGAACTGGTGTGAACTAGGTGATCAATGGTCGGCATTGACTAGGATCTTTATGCGATTATGCTGCACATTTTCTGCCACCATTTAGCATTTCCTCGGATTTCTATTTTGAATCAAATCACCTTACCGTTATTCTATGTGCACTTTTGATTTCTAGATATTTTTTCTCTACCTTTTAATTTTTCCATTATGTTTTATATCACAAATGTTCGTTGAATGGTTAATACTCCCTAGACATATCATATTACCAATACATGTGGTTATATGTTAGGAATGTATTGAACCTTATTCAAACAATCTCATTTTTAACGGCATTTTTTATCTGGAGTGCTTCATGTTATACATGTTAATGTAGACCTGCAGTTTAGTTGTACAATTGTTTACATTAAACAAATATTTGGAACATCTGACTCCATTATAGTTTTGGGGTCATTTGGATCATGCAAGCCCTTCAGCCCACCAAGTCTGTGCCAACCATCAAGCACTAATTTACGCTTATCCCATTAAAAAAAATATCTCCACACTCCCATCAAGTTCCTGAAATTTAGCCATGAAAGTGCACGCTTAGGTCATTTTTCATTGTTCAGTTAACCTACCAGCACATCTTTGGGATGTGGGATGAAACCAGAGCACATAGTCAGAGGGAGAACGTACAAACTCCTCAAGGACAGCACGAGATCAGGATTGAATCTAGTCTCTGGTTCTGTAAGGCAGTAGCTCTACTAGTTGTGCCACTGTACTGTCACTATATTTTGTATTTACAACTTCAGTGTTAAATCTTCTGGCCCTCGTGATATTTTTAAAAAACCCAGTGCTGCCGAGAAAATGAACACATTAATTTTTTTAATATACACATGACAATAAAGTAAACTGAACTGATGTTTTGTCACAAAACACAATGAAATGATTTTCATAATTACATGTTCATAAGTTATAGGTGCAGAATTTGGACATTCGGCCCATCAAGTCTACGCCATTCAATCATGGCTGATCTATCTTTCCCTCTCAACCCTATGTACCTCTCTTCAAACCCCTGATACCCATACTAATCAGGAATTAGTCAATCTCCACCTTAGAAATGTCCACTGACTTTGCCTCCACAGCCTTCTGTGGCAACGAATTCCACAGATTCACCACCCTCTGACTAAAGAAATCTGTCCTCATCTCCTTTCTAAAGATATGTATTTTCATTCTGCGCTATGGCCTCTGGTCCTAGAATCCCCCACTAATGGAAACATTTTCTCCACATCCACTCTATCCAGGCCTATCACTATTTGGCAAGTTTAAATGAGGTCCCCCTCATCCTTCTAAACTTTCCCTGGACATTGCCCCTAGATCAAGTTGTACAGGAGGATTTCCAACTTAAAAGTACCCTTGAGATCAGGGCACTATTCACCTTATTTTGTGACTATTGTGAGAATCATGACATCCCAAGTCAAGTCAAGTCAAGTCACATTTATTTATATAGCACATTTAAAAAAACAACTCTCGTTGGCCAAAGTGCTTTACATTTGTTATAAGAATAGTATAAACAAACAAACTACATACATAAGGTACACAAAATTGCTGGGGAAACTCAGCGGGTGCAGCAGCATCTATGGAGCGAAGGAAATAGGCGACGTTTCGGGCCAAAACCCTTCTTCAGACAGTCTGAAGAAGGGTTTCTGCCCGAAAAGTCGCCTATTTCCTTCGCTCCATAGTTGCTGCTGCACCCGCTGAGTTTCCCCAGCAATTTTGTGTACCTTCGATATTCCAGCATCTGCAGTTCCTTTTTGAACACTCAAACTACATACATATATACATATAGCCCTCGCTCAGTGGACGTCAGGAAAGGCTTGGGAGTATAGATAAGATTTTAGTCTTGACTTAAAGGAGTCGATGGAGGGGGCAGTTCTGATGGGAAGGGGGATGCTGTCCCACAGTTTAGGAGCTGCAACCGCAAAGGCGCGGTCGCCCCTAAGCTTATGCCTAGATCGCGGGATATTCAGCAGCCCCAAGTCGGCCGATCTGAGGGACCTGGAGGTGGAGTGGTGGGTGAGAAGATTTTTAATGTAGGAGGGGGCAAGCCCATTGAGGGCATTGTAGACATAGAGGATGGTCTTGAAATGTATACGGAACCGCACAGGGAGCCAGTGGAGAGAGGCCAGGATCGGGGTGATGTGGTCCCTTTTTCGGGTGCTCGTCAGGAGTCTCGCTGCGGCGTTTTGGACCAGTTAGAGGTGGGACAGGGAAGATTGGCTGATGCCAGTGTAAAGAGAGTTGCAGTAATCTAGGCGGGAGGAGATAAATGTGTGGATGATCTTTTCGAGGTCATCAAAGTGGAGGAATTGTTTTATTTTAGCTATCGTCCGAAGCTGAAAGAAGCTAGCTTTTACCGCGGCATTGACTTGTTTGTAAAATTTCAGTGCTGAGTCCCAAGTTCACCTCGTGACATCCCAAGTCTCTCATCTACACCGTCCTCAACATAAATTGGAACTTTGATGTGAAATCTGCAATCTCAATTATTTGCTCTTAATGCCATAAGGAACATATTGCATAATTTTACTTCGGAGTGACGTGAGTGACTATGTGAAGAACCCGCTCAGCACGCATGTGCGGCATTACGTTCAGCAGAGCAACAGCGGCGCATCGGGAGTCAGGCGCTCCCGCTACGGGGTGAAAGAACGGACCGTCAGGTAAGCTCTGAGGTTGGGTATTTCTTTCATAGGGAGCCTTCTGCTGTCAGGCAGAGAAGAAAGGCTCTAGAACAAACCTGTCCCCCGCTCGCCTCCACGGAGGAGCATTCCATCTGGGGGGGGGGGGGCAGCAACAACGTGGTAGGACCGCTTACCCGGCGCTCCGCTATCCCCCGATACCGCGCTGGAAGCAAGCCACGGAAGAGGCGTCCGACCAGTGGCTTCGACTTGTCGAACGGGGATGTCTCTCCACCCGCACGGGGGGAAAGGCAGCCGCCTGAAAAGACCTGTTCCCCGCTCGACTCCACGGAGGAGCGTTCCATCTGGGGGGGGCAGCAACAAGGCGATAGGACCGCTTACCGGGCGCTCCGCTATTCCCCGACACTGTGTCCGAGCCCAGCCCGCTAGCGCCTGAGCAGCGGGCTGGAAGTAAAGCCAAGGAAGAGACGTCCGGCCGGTGGCTTCCGACTTGTCGGACGGGGACGTCTCTCCACCTGCCCGGGGGAGAGACAGCCGCCTGAGCCGCTGGAGCGGCTCCTGGAGCAGGAGTTCCAGCGAGACGCGCTTCGTGAGGGGCACTCTCGCAGCGGGGAGTTCAGGCACTCCCTCCACAGTGCCTTCTGCACTGTCCATTGCTTCCTCCTTACCCGAGGGTAGCTTTGGTGACCAGGACTGGGCTGGTCAAGAAGAGGGGACGATGGCTGAAGATCTCGGGAGTATGCAAGGGGTGCAGGAACAGGAAGAGCTGCTAGGTGTGGTGGACCGCTACGTGGCAACCCCACGTGCAGGAGGCCGTTAAAGGCCAAACCAGCGGCCAGCATTAACCACCTCTCCAACAGGCCCCTACAGGAGAGGTGGTCAATAAGGCTTTAGAAAACTGCAGCGGATCCTCAGGCTCCTGACGTCAGCCATCACATCGTTTGCTCGTTCCGTGGACAAATACGGAGATGACCACAACCTTCGTAAACAAATCATAAAACCTGCCATAAAATCCTAAATTTGCGGGATTGTGCATACCCCAGCCACTGAGCCAGACCCACTGCTCTTTGGCAAAAACCTCACAAAGCATATGAAGGATATGGAAGAGGCTTTAAAAAACTTTCGGTCTCATGAGGGCAGGCCCGGGTCGAGCAAACCAAAAACAATAATTCCTAAGCAGCAGCACCCCATCGCGTCCATCAGTCGACGTCTACCATATGGGACTGGTGTAAAGCTCGGGGTCCGCATTCTATCCCCGGAAGTCTTCTTTAGACCAGGGCCCATAGCGGACCCCATGGAAAATGCGCCACCCCCCAACATCACCGCCACGTCAAACGACGTGCAAGACTCGTTGGACCGACAGGAAACAGAACAATACCCATAACCATGGAGGTAGGTGGGTCTGGTTCCTACCAGCATATAGAAAATAGGGGCTTAATACTAACAGGGGGGAGATTACACCTGTTTTAAGAAGCACGGGAGTCTATCACGAGTGATCAGTATATACTCAATGGCATTAGTGGATATAAAATACAATTCATACTAGAAAAATTGCCACCAGTTCAACATTCACCCCAGAGGGTATTTTCCCTCTCCGTTAGAGAAATGAGAGGGACAAGCTGAACTGGTGAGACTAATTACAAAGGGTATCATGGGAAAACATGAACCCTTGGAATTCGTATCAAATATATTCACTAAACCCAAAAATGATGGTGTATGTCGCATCATCATTGACTTAACTTCACTAAATATGTTTGTTAAGTATATACATTTCGAAATGGAAACAGTTGTTACTGCCAAACAACTAATTTCCAAAGGATACTTCATGGCAAGCATTGATCTTGAAGATGTTTACTATTTAGTACCATTCACAAGGATCATCGCAGATACCTGAAATTTACCTGGATGGGGCAGCTATAGCAGTTTAAAGCGTTACCCAATGGGTTAACATCAGCCCAAGATTATTCACCAAGACACTAAAACCAGCTCTGACAAAAACATATTGTCATGGCATATCTTGATGATATCTTAAATAATAGGCAAGACCATGGAATTGACTATGTTAGCAGTATCAGCTACCAAACAGTTATTCGAAACCCTGGGATTGTCTTGCATCCAGATAAATCTAAGTTGAAGCCATCCACAATCATGGACTACTTGGGCTTCACAATTAATTCAGTCTACGTGACTGTAACATTGCCAAGAGACAAAACAGTTGAATTGGCACAATCATGCAACAATCTAATGATTCGGACCTTTGCACTGTCGAAACTTACAAAGAGCAAAGGTACAGGCACCAAAACGACACACAGGTCATTATGATCATGTCATAAAGTTATCCACTAAAGCAATATCAGAACTACAGTGGTGGGCAAAAAACGTTTGGCATAGTTTCAGCCCTATTATCATCACTAACCCTACATTAGTTATCCAAACAGATGCCAGTGCTCAAGGCTGGGGAGCAACTAACTCTATATCCAGCACAAGTAGTAGATGGACTAACCCAGAGTCATCGTTACCACTTACACTGGGCATTAATTATCTAGAGATGTTGGGTGACTTTTATGGTTAAAAGCATATGCACAAATATGCATCACTTGCATGTACGGTTACAAATGGATAATACTACGGTGATGGCCTACATTAACCATATAGGCGGCATAAAATCGGTACCATGCGACAAGTTGGTCAACACAATTTGGCAATGGTGTGTCGAAAGACATATTTGGCTATCAGCAACTTACCTGCCAGGTAAGCTAAATACAGTGGCAGACACCAGGTCACGTAAATTTAATGACAACATCGAATGGATGTTAAACCCCAAAAAATTTGCAAAAGTTATCAAGCAATATGGCACGCCAGATATCGATTTATTTGCATCAAGGCTAAATCACCAGGTACCTATGTATGTCGCTTGGGAACCAGACCCTGAGGCAGCAGCGGTAGATACGTTTGCGCTGGATTGGGGAAATTCTTCTTCTATGCATTTCCTCCCTTCTGCCTCATCAGTTGGGGACTACGTACAATGCAAATGGACTCTGCTTCAGGTATTTTGATAGTACCCGACTGGCCTACGCAGCCATGGTTCCCAATACTCCATGACATGGTTGTTGAAACTCCGATGGTATTCCCCAGTGACCCAGAGTTATTAACACCCAGTGTCGGGCACAAGCCACCCGTGCCATGAACAAATCAAACCCCTGGGTTGCAGATTCTGCACAAACCACTTCTGGGGCTGGGATTATCAGAACAAACCGTCGACACCATGTCAGCATCCCTCCGAACATCCACTAAAAACAGCACTTGTCCAGCATCAAAAAATGGGAGAAGTACTGCTTGGATACAGGGACCACCTACTCAACCGCTACAGTTACCAACGTACTGGAATTCCTGGCGAACCTTCACCACGATGAAGGACTCAGCTACAGAGCCATCAACACAGCTAGAAGTGCCCTGCCTGTCTATTTAAAACCAGCTCCAGGACAACAGGCCATGGGGTCCCACCCGCTGCTGGTCAAACTAATGAAGGGTATTTACAACTCTAACCCCCTAGACCAAGGTACACCCATATATGGGATGTCAGTGTGGTCCTGACATACCTCAGGGGATAGCCACCAGCCAGATCCCTCAACCTGGAGCAATCTATGCTCAAAACACTCATGTTGATGGCACTTGTATCTGCACAGAGGGCCCAGTCACTACACCTATTGCGACTGGACAGCATGCTCACAGCTCCAGACCAGATCTCTGTCGTTATCCAGGGACTGATCAAACAGAGCAGACCAGGAACACCTAAGCCAGTCGTGGAATTCCGGGCTTACCCGCCAGAACCACGGTTATGTGCCATGACCCACCTACTATCCTACATAGACATAACCAAAATATTAGAGGGAGATGAAAAGCCTTGTGGGTCAGTCATAAAAAACCTTATGGTCGGGTGACGAGCCAAACCATTTCGAAATGGCTCAAGCAGGTGCTAAAAGCTGCTGGGATAAACACTAACATGTACAAATTTTATTCCACCAGGGCAGCATCCACGTCGACGGCTAAAAGAATGGACGTGCCTATAGACCATATCCTGGCTACAGCAGGATGGTCGGGGGAAAGATCGTTCAGAAATTTTATAATAAGCCATTGGCAAAACCTCTTTTATTTGCAGAAAAGATTTTACAGACTGCAAATATTTAATTTAAGCCCAGGGGAGCAATTTAATTTCTTTGGTGTTATTGTTAAAAAATACCGTTGTGTTTTTCTACAAACAGATTCATTGGTTGATTACGATAACACACTTCCTCCTTCAAGGACTTCGGCAGTGCGTGAAATAATACCTGTTACATGGTTTGAAATCACAGAGCTTTGAAGTCTTCACGTAGTCACTCACGTGACTCCGAAGTAAAATGGTAAGATTAAACGGGAACTTACCAGTTTGAAGTTTGATCTGTATTTTATGAGGAGTTACGATGAGGGATTACGTGCCCTCTGCACCCACCCTCATTAATATGGGTCAAAATGTTAAACTGATGTCTCCTTTTCTTTACTATGTTTACTTCAATAACTGTGTCTATCTGTGATTCCACACCGCTGCTTTGAAGTATGCCGCACATGCGTGCTGAGCGGGTTCTTCACGTAATCCCTCATCGTAACTCCTCATAAAATACAGATCAAACTTCAAACTGGTACGTTCTCGTTTAATCTTACTATTTTGTTGCATACAGTGGCTTGCAAAAGTATTCATACCCCTTGAACTTTTCCACATTTTGTCATTTTGGGGGAGAGAGAGAGAGGATGAGCTTAGACCATGATGAGTGCCGGTGCCAGCCAGTACAGATTGGAGACTCGAATACGCAGAGGAGAGTGAGACTTGTTATTTTGTATTGCCACTTTATTGACAGTTTTCTGTATTTTATTTGTATTTTTGCTTTAATAAATAGTAGATTGTGCTCTTCAGCGTGTGCTCTCGCCATTCATTGATCCGAATCCTTGAATCCTGCATATATTTCGTCACAACATCTAATGGTGTCAATTGCAGAGGCAATATGAGAGTCACTGGTAGACGGAACAGCTTCAAAATTACAGTCCTCAATCCAGACCAAGTTACTTTCTTCACACCAGAATTTGCAGTGTTAATATATTTCACTGGTAATCAGTTGTGAGAGCTCAGATGGCACAAAATAATTCCTCACATCCTGGTGTGCCACTCCGGTAAAAAATCCCTTGACCTTTTAACATCACTGGCTTGGGACCAATGATCCGTAATTCTGTAGAAGTGATATCTTGCTTAAGCAACAGTGACCAAGTCAAGTCAAGAGAGTTTATTGTCATGTGTCCCAGATAGGCCAATGAAATTTTTATTGCTGCAGTACAACAGAATATTGTAAGCATAAACACAGAACAGGAGGAGTTCAATTCAATATTCACATAAATAAACAGATAAAGTGCAATAGGCTGTTACAGTTCAGAGTCTGTTTGTTGGCGAGTTTAATAGCCTGATGGCTGTGGGGAAGAAGCTGCTTCTGTTCCTGGATATACCAGTTTTCAGGCTCCTGTACTTTCTACCCGATGGTAGCGGAGAGATGAGTGCGTGGCTGGGATGGTGAGGGTCCTTGATGATGTTGGCAGCCTTTTTGAGGCAGCGACTGCGATAGATCCCCTCGATGGTGGGGAGGTCAGAGCCAATGATGGACTGGGCAGTGGTTGCAACTTTCTGCATTCTTTTCCGCTCCTGGACGCTCAAGTTGCTGAACCAAACCACGGTGCAACCAGTAAGCATGCTCTCTACTGTGCACCTGCAGAAGTTCGAGAGAGTCTTTGACATACCGACTCTCCGTAATCTTCTCAGGAAGTCGAGGCGCTGATGTGCTTTCTTATTAATTGCATCAGTGTGCTGGGACCAGGAAAGATCTTCGGAAATGTGCACGCCCAGGAATTTGAAGTTCTTGACCCTTTCCACCATCGTCCCGTTGATATAAATTTGATTGTGGGTCCCTATCTTACCCCTTCCAAAGTCCACAATTAGTTCCTTGGTTTTGCTGGTATTGAGAGCCAGGTTATTGTGCTGGCACCATTTGGTCAATCGGTCGATCCCACTTCTATACTCTGACTCGTCCCCATCAGTGATTCGTCCCACAACAGTGGTGTCGTCGGCGAACTTGATGATGGAGTACACACTATGTCTGGCTACGCAGTCCTGAGTATAGAGTGAGTAAAACAGAGGGCTGAGCACGCAGCCTTGAGGTGCTCCCGTGCTGATTGTCATCGAGGATGACACATTTCCACCAATACGGACAGACTGTGGTCTGTGGATGAGGAAGTCGAGGATCCAATTGCAGAGGGATGCGCAGAGACCCAGATCTGAGAGCTTGGTAACCAGCTTGGAGGGGATGATTGTATTAAATGCCGAGCTGTAGTCAATGAATAACAGCCTGACATATACGTTTTTGTTGTCCGAGTGGTCCAGAGTGGAGTGGAGGGCAGTGAGATCACATCAACTGTTGATCTGTTGTGGCGGTACGCGAACTGCAGTGGGTAGAGGTTCTTGTCGAGATAGGAGTTGATATGCGCCATAATCAATCTCTCAAAGCACTTCATCACCACAGACGTTAGTGCCACTGGTCGATAGTCATTGAGGCATGTCACCTTGCTCTTCTTGGGCACCGGTATTATTGATGCCCTCTTAAAGCAGGTGGGAACCTCAGACCTCACAAGTGAGAGGTTGAAAATGTCCGTAAAAACACCCGCTAGTTGGTCCGCACAGGTTTTTAGAACACGACCAGGTATGCCATCAGGACCAGGTGCTTTCCGCAGGTTCACCCCCCTGAAGGATCTTCTGACGTTGTCCTCTGTGACTGTGACTGAAATACCATCACGGCGAATGGGGGCTCGGGAAGGCACATCAGTATTCTCCCTATCAAAGCGTGCGTAGAACGCATTGAGCTCGTCAGGGAGTGGTACTTCGCTGACATTCGAGCTGCCTCGTAATTTTTCCTTGTAGGAGGCGATTGCATTCAAGCCCCGCCACAGCTGCTGAACATCTGTCATCCTCCAGCTTGGAGCAGAAGTCCCTTTTGGACTTTTTGATGGCCTTAACAAGGTCGTATCTGGACTTCTTGTAGACCTCTGTATCTCCAGACCTGAATGGCTGGGATTTGGACTTCAGAAGAGTGCGGATCTCATGGTTCAATGAATAAACCATCAGATATTTTGCTTGCGTAGTTTACACCCCAGCGGTATGAACATTGACCTCCGATTTCAGGTAGTTCTTGCTTTCTCCCTCCTTCCCCTCCCCTTCCCAGCTCTCCCACAGCCTACTGTCTCCGCCTCGTCCTTTCTTCTTCCCGCCCCCCCCCCCCCCCACCCCGACATCAGTCTGAAGAAGGGTCTTGACCCAAAACGTCACCTATTCCTTCGCTCCATAGATGCTGCCTCACCCGCTGAGTTTATCCAGCGTTTTTGTCTACTTTCAATTTTTCCAGCATCTGCAGTTCTTTCTTAAATAAACCATCAGATGAGGTTCGTAATAAACAATTTCATCAGTTGACCAGAAACACAACCAAGCACAATCACTAAAATGCCTCTTGGGTTCTGACCCGGAACATCGACTGCTCATTTACATCCATAGATGCTGCCTGACCCATTGATTCCTTCAGCACTTAGATTTTTTGCTCAAGATTACACCATCTGCAGTGTCTTGTGTCTGCAGCAAATGAAGTAACCTATGGCTCTCTCGGCTTGAAACAATCTCAATTCAAAGCAAACGTTTGTTGTTCTGTTGATCTTACTCCATGTCCACTATTGACATCAAGAGTTCTTTTTTCCATGAAATAATACTTTGTCCTTCCTTGTTACCTGTAATCCTTGCATTATTTCTCTAGTCTCCTTCTTTCCCCCATTTCTGTCTAAAACTGCCTTTTCCTCACTGTTCCTTCTTGCTGTTCTGAAAATAGGATTTTGCATTGATACAGTGTGTTTAATGTGGGCACCGTGGTGCAGTAAGTAGAGCTGCTGCCTCACCAGGCAGGGGACCTGGGATCAATCCTGAACCTGGGTACTATATGTATGGAATTTGTACATTCTCCCACACATAGTTCATAAATTCTAGGAGCAGAATTAGACCATTCAGCCGATGAAGTCTACTCCGCTTTTCAATCATGGCTGATCTTGAGATTTTCATGATCTTGAGAAATCATGAGATTTTCCTCTCAACCCCATTCTCCTGCCTTCTCCCCATAACCCCATTACACCCGTACTAATCAAGAAATCTTCCCTTTGCTCCGCTTTACTCCCTCATTCCAAAGACAAGCGGGTTAGTTGGTTAGTTGGCCTTTGCAAAATGCCACTGGTGTGTAGGTGAGTGGTAGAATCTGGAAGGAATTAATGAGAATGAGGGGATAATAATTGGTGAACCTCGGACTATCCTTGATCAGACTTTTCTGGCTTTACCTTGCACCAGAGGTTATTCCCTTATGTATCTATGCACTATAAATGGCTCAATTGTAATCATGTGTTGTCTTTCTGCTCACTGGTCAGCACGCAGCAAGAGCTTTGCACTGTACCTCCGTACACAGTACTTGGTACATGTGACAATAAACTAAACTAAACTACACTAAAAGTGGGATGAATGTACAATTTCAGTGTGTGGTTGGTGGTGCAGTCTCGGTGGACTGCAAGGCCTTTTCCCACAGTTTTTTGATGACTGTGGAAAATACACGGGGACACAGTCAAATGATTTAATATATATTTTCATAGGGTGTCGCAGGGACTCAATCAGGTTTATGCCAGCTCTCCAGGCTTGATAATCAATCCCACACCACTACATATTTACCTGCAAGATATTCTTTCTAACATTTGCTCATTGATAGTCTCCCAGATTCTCCAACTAGCTACCTACACTTGTGGGAATTTATAATTACCAATTAACCGTATGTCCATCGGGTGTGGAAGTAAACTCTAGTGCTGCGGTGGAGAGGGAGGGTGTGGGTGACTGAGACGGTCACAGATGGAACATGCAAACTTCACACACGCAGTACCAGAGGTCAGACCTGAATTGGACAAACTCGCTGCATAAGAAAAAAATTCAGTGCACAGGGGCTTGCTGTTTTGCATATTTTTAGAGGGATTAGCAAACGTTGAGCAGGATGCATATTGTTCAGAACAATAGAATCTGAGAATGCTGCTTGGACTGAACTGCAGTTCAAAAATAAACTGCAAAAATACTTGGGTGAATCTCACCCATCATAAATTGGTGAACTTGTATCTGGCATCCAATCCAGTTCCATGGAGTAGGTTGTCAACCCACATATCATCTTCTCTCAGTTGCAATGGCGGGTATTAAAGTGGGTAATAGAATTCGAGTCATACAACATGGAAACAGGCGCTTCTGCCTAAATGTGTAGGAAGGAACTGCAGATGTTAGTTTAAACTAAAGATGGACACAAAAAGCTGGAGTAACTCAGTGGGTTAGACAGCATCTCTGGTGAAAAGGAATAGGTGACGTTTTGGGTCATGACCCTTTTTCAGACTGAAGTCCAGTCTGAAAAAAGCACTCGACCAGAAACGTCACCTTTTCCTTTTCTCCAGTGATAATCACTGACCCTCTGAGTTACTCCAGCTTTTTGTGTTTAGCTTCTGCCGAAATCATACATGCTGACCAAGATGCCCCATTCAGTGTTAGTCCCATTTGCCCGTATTTGGCCTACATCCTTCTCAACTTTTCCTATCCATGTACCTGTCCAACTGTCTTTTATATGCTGTTATAATACTTGTCTCAACAACCTCCTCTGGCAGCTACCACCCCCTGAATGAAAAAGGTTTCCAATTAAATCTTTCCCCTCACCTTAAGCCTATGTCCTCTGGTTCTTGATATCAAGTGTGTGAGAGATAAGTTAAGAAAAGGTTTCCTGTCTGAAACTTTAATCCTCCCTCTCTACTATGTGATACTGTGAATACTGAAGTCTTTTCATGGAATGAGTAGGTCATCTGATGGAACTTGGGAAATAATGGTTCACCCTATTGTTTCTATAAATACCTATCTTTCTCTGTATATATATTTTTTTATATAGATATATAATATATATAGATATCTGCAGGAAATAATATTTTGGGATACGATCTATGAGTAATATGATACGTAACATCTGCCAAGTTCAGCAAGCGTGGGTATAACAGGTGACTGGAAATTCCATTTCTGAAACTTTCCATGACTTAGGTTCTATTATTTTTTCTTCCAGAGTGAGATGAATTGATCGAAATGTTTCATTGTTGCATGATGTAGCACCAAAGATGGTAAAAAATGTAAAAGACCGATCCAAGGAACTGCAGGTGCGGGTTTACAAAAAAAGGCACAAAGTGCTGCAGTAACTCAGCAGGGCAAGCAGCATCTCTGAGGAACATGGATAGATGACGTTTCGTGTCGGAACCCTTCTTCTGACTGGTCTTTGTTTTCTTTTTCCCTTGCCACAGTTTCCGTGTTCCAGTGTGTCAATGGCATAGTAGTGTACTATTTGCCTTTTTTTGCCCACAGTTGATGATTCTCAGCTCTGAACTTCAGAATAATAGAACTCAAATCTCTTTAAAAGCCACAATGTAAAAACTTGAAGTAGCTTAAATGGCCTGTCCCACTTGGGCGACCTAATCCGCAAGTTCTGGCGAGTTTGCCCCCGAATCATACTCGCAGCATGGTCGACACGAAGTCTTTGTAACTCATAGGAGGTCTTCGTAAGTCTCCTTCATGCTCGAGAGTGGTCTCCGCATACTCGAGGCCTCAGCTAGGTCACGGCATTTATTTCAATATGTTAAAAAATGCCCGCGAGTAAAAAAAGGTCGCCATGGAAAAAATCGATACATTTTTTACTCGTAGGTTTAATCGTACTGGGTCGTAGTAGGCCGGCATGTTAGTCGTTGGTAATCGAGGGTAGTCGAAGGTGGTTGAAGGTAGTCGTGGATAGTCTTTATCATAGTCGAAGGGAGGTCGAAGGGAGGTCGAAGGAGATCGAAGGAGGTCGTCTTCACTCTCCACTATTCGGTGTCCAATTTTCCCGAAGTTAGTCGTAGCTAATCGTACCTAGTCGAAGCTGGTCTTCATCATAGCCGAAGGAGGTCGAAGGAGGTCTTCTACATAGTTGAAGGAGGTCTTCAACATGTCATTTTTTCAAACTCTTTTAAACTCGCCAATTAGGTCGCCCAAGTGGGACAGCCCCATTAAGATCAGTATGACTGTTTTCGCGAGGTATAGATGCCAAACCATTGATTAAATACTTGACCCAGGAAATTAGTCTGAGGATATTCCATGTTTGCAAACATACTGTAAGTTCATTAGAGCCCTTTCCAATTAATCTCACCTTCTGAACATTAATATGTCACCTCCTATTAGCCAGTT
Organism: Amblyraja radiata; assembly: GCF_010909765.2. Lineage (NCBI taxonomy): Eukaryota > Metazoa > Chordata > Chondrichthyes > Rajiformes > Rajidae > Amblyraja > Amblyraja radiata. The sequence goes on from NC_045956.1 coordinate 172,371,807, forward strand.
TAAACAGCATTTCTATTTGAATTTGAAGGCTGCCCTTTCGAAACTCTGCAGGCAGCCAACCAACAAAACTTGGCTGTGTACTCGTTAACACTGCACTAAAATAATTCACTAAAACTACACGTGAACTATCTTCATCACAGGTTATTGGTTACATCTATTTCCAAACCCTGTTAATGTTTATACAGTGGTACCATGGCTTCAACGTTCATCTTAGCTCAATCAATAGCTGAATTGGAAAATATGCCATCAATGTAAATGATACAGAAGACCTAGAAATGATAATTGGGGGGGAAAACTCTGCAAATATAGAAAATATGAAAATAAAACATAACATTCTAGAAACACTGATGAGCCACTCAGCATCTGCAGTGAGAGAAACAAAGATTTTGCTTCAGAAATGGAAAAGTAAGAAAATAAGCTTGTTCAAAGTTCAATGGTTCAATGGTACTTTATTGTCACATGTACCTAGGTAGTGAAATTCTTTATTCTTTACAGTACAGAAACATTATGCAAAATGTACTCAAGCGCAAGAGTGTACGGTAGTAGATTACACGGAGCCAGCACACAAGAGTCGCCACGTTTCCGGTGCCATCTTGTACGCTTCAACTTCAGAATTGTTGAAGTAATAGAGTCTTAACTTGGCCATAAAGGTTTATTGTCCTTGTGGCGATGCTGGGTTGGAGTTGCAGGGGTCGACCTGGCCAGGCAATGCTGTTTCTGATCTCCACGGCTGTACCATGCCGCTGCAGGCCATATCTATCCGCATGCTCAGCCATTTGGAGCGGCGCCTGAACTAATCAAGACCCAGGCTGTTCTAAGGCCTCCAGTGGCTCACTCTGCAAACACCGATTCGGGCAGATGGTTAAGGAATGGTTTAGATTTAGTGATATAATAAAGGGAATATTTTTGTGAGATCTGTAAATCAAAATGGCTCATATTTTTATTTAATATCCACTCAATCCATTAGCACCTGCCACCATTGACTTTGATAGACACAAAATGCTGGAGTAATTCAGTGGGACAGACAGCATCTCTGGAGAGAAAGAATAGGTGACATTTCGGGTTGAGATCCTTCTTCAGAGTCATAGTCTGAAGAAGGAACTTGACCTGAATCATCACCTATTCCTTCTCTCCAGAGATGCTGTCTGTCCTACTGAGGTACTCCAGCATTTTGTGCTTATCTTCAGTGTAAACCAGCATCTGCAGTTTGTCCCTACACCATTGCCTTTGATGTTGTATTTCAAAGACCTTTTCAACATAGCAACATTCATTTTCCATAGAACAATTTCCTTAGATTTCAGAGTCTTCACATGAATATTGGTCATTGTCTGCATTGTTCAACACTTTAACTCTACTCGATAGTCGACATTACCACTGTCTCCTGCAACGGCTGTATGAATATGATTGCATTTTTTCTTCCGTGAGGCTCTTTTGTCACATAACAGTCTGGAATTTGAATGAATTCGGCACGCATAATGAAAATTCTGTATAATTCAGAGCAAACATCTCAGCAGCCTACAGATGAAGAAATATACGTCTGGGACACACATCAGTTAGGATGCAACATATTCCTTTATTGTGGGCTACACATTCATTTTAAATATCAGTATTATTTGCCTATCATTCGCATAGCTTAAAAGATTTCATTACAGTGTGTGGAGCAGCCATTTATTTCCATGAATACATGGGGTTAAGCAACGTTATAAGTGTTTAAGACCGAGTTGAGAAAAACATTTTTCACACAGAGAGTGGTGAATCTCTGGAACTCTCTGCCACAGAGGGTAGTTGAGGCCAGTTCATTGGCTATATTTAAGAGGGAGTTAGATGTGGCCCTTGTGGCTAAAGGGATCAGGGGGTATGGAGAAAAGGCAGGTACGGGATACTGAGTTGGATGATCAGCCATGATCATATTGAATAGCGGTGCAGGCTCGAAGGGCCGAATGGCCTACTCCTGCACCTATTTTCTATGTTTCTATGTAGATGCTGCCTCACCCGCTGAGTTCTCCAGCATTTTTGTCTACCTTCGATTTTTCCAGCATCTGCAGTTCTTTCTTCAACAGAACTTCATCTGGTGTTCTGACAGTAGTTTTATACGACACAATATTGAATTCTATTGATGATAATGCCATATGATACATGTATAAACACCCTGTGCCATGGAATTACTCCACGTTTGAACATAATGAACTACACAGAATTGAGATGTCTAATCCTTTAAACAAATTAATAGGCTACTTTCAGCTGTGCAGTCAGGTAGGTTTCCTGCTGAATGGTGAGTCATGTCTGAGACTCCCCCTGGTGGAGCCAATGTATGTGCAGTTAATGACTTAACCACCTCCATCCTGAACTCTCTTAAAGCTATAAGCGCACACAAAATGAAATTTGGAAATTGCATTTTGCTCTTGTCTAACATGATCCGTCCACAATTTCTCAACAAAAGGAAGAGTTCAGTATGCTCGGTTAGGTTTTGAATAGATCTTTCCAGTTTTCACTCAATGGGATTCACAGTCTCCCATGATGCTCAAAATGCTATAGTTCTTTGAAAAGTTTCAGTTTACAGAGAGAATACTGTTAATGCGCTATTCATGATACCTAATCTTCTCAAGCCCTTTTAAGTTTTTTTTTCACTCAACTCTGTAATATAATTTAATCTTACATTTTCTTTACCACTTTTTTTGAACGATGCCAGGAAAGCTGAATAAAACTTTAACAGCGTCTGACTCTGCAGCCCGTCCCTCATTTAGAGGAATACATTGCCCTAAAATACATTTAAATTTCTGAGAACTACTCCTACTCTGAAAATAGACACAATATTCTGGAGTAACTCAGCGGGTCAGGCAGCATCTCTGGAGAACTATCTCGCCGACCTGGAAATTAACCCAGGTCCACGACTCCGGCGGCAGAGTTGCTGCCTTATAATTCCAGAGACCCGGGTTTGATCTTGACTGTGGGCGCTGTCTGTACGGTGTTTGTACGTTCTCCCTGTGACCACATGGGTTTCATCCAGGTGCTCCGTCTTTCTCACATATTAACAAACAAACGCGCAGGTTTGTAGATTAATTGACCTCTGTAAATCGGCCCTGGTGTGTTGGGTGTTCGGCAAAGACTAGGTGGGCCTGATTCCACACTGCATTTCTAAATAAAACTGAACTACTACCACAGGTTCAGCATATTTAAGCTTTTCTTTTTGCTTGGAGTACTAGAATATTTTAAAGTTGAATCCATTATCAATGAAATATGTTGGGAGAGTTATACATTGTTTAAAATGGGCTAATGGTGAATAGAGCAGTTGGGCTTTTTGTTAAATATCCAAACATTTTTTCAAGCAATTATACAAGCATCATTTCCACTTCATTTTTGTAATATGTGAATTACATGAACCTCCTTTGTAGGTAATTACATTGAAATTTTTGATAGTACCGAATATATTGAAAAAATAGTTGCTTTGGAAAAATGCTGTTTTGTTCACAGATGAGCCTCTGTTATACATTACTGCATTGCAATCTGGTAATATGTTGAAGATTACTCATTTAGTTGTGGTTTAGAAAGGCAAATAAATGAATGCACCTGTGTTGGCAGGAGCTGCAGAGGCTGGTTTAAACCGAAGATAGACAATAAAAGCTGGAGTAACTCAGTGGGTCAGGCAGCATCTCTGGAGAAAAGGGACAGGTAACGTTTCGGGTCAAGATCCTTCTTCAGACTCACCTGAATGCACCTGTTTGGCTGAAAATTTATGCGTGATACACATGTACACATTTAAATACGTCTCTCAGCATACATCATATTTGGAAGTGTTTTGACATGTGTATGTGTGCTGGGAGAATACAGAACAGGCAAATTGTTTCATAAATTTCATGGAACTATGACTTGGTGCCAATCTTGCCAAATGGATAATCAACAATTGAGCCAATCCCACGTGCTTCTCCATTCACTCATTCCTCCACCCACGCACAGTACCTGCAGTTTGTACCACAACCAAGACTACTGAGACAGCACCTTCCAAAACCCATGGCCTCTACCAACTAGAAGGACAAGGGTAGCAATAGCATCAGATCACTATCACCTGGAAGTTGCCCTAAAAGTCACGCATCATCCTGATTTGGAAACACATCATAATTTCTTCATCTTCGCTGGAATCCAAACTCCTTGAACTCAGAAGTTCAAGTTCAAGTTCAAGTTAGTTTATTGTCATGTGTCCCTGTATAGGACAATGAAATTCTTGCTTTGCTTAAGCACACAGAAAATAGTAGGCATTTACTACAAAACAGATAAATGTGTCCATATACCATGATATAAATATATACACACATGAATAAATAAACTGATAGTGCAAATAACAGAAAGTGGTTGGTAATAATCAGAGTTTTGTCCGAGCCAGGTTTAATAGCCTGATGGCTGAGGGGAAGTAACTATTCCTGAACCTGGTTGTTGCAGTCTTCAGGCTCCTGTACCTTCTACCTGAAGGTAGCAGGGAGATGAGTGTGTGGCCCGGATGGTGTGGGTCTTTCATGATACTGCCAGCCTTTTTGAGGCAGCGACTGCGATAGATCCCCTCGATGGAAGGAAGGTCAGAGCCGATGATGGACTGGGCAGTGTTTACTACTTTTTGTAGTCTTTTCCTTTCCAGGGCGCTCAAATTGCCGAACCAAGCCACGATGCAACCGGTCAGCATGCTCTCGACTGTGCACCTGTAGAAATTAGAGAGAGTCTTCCTTGACAATCCAACTCTCCGTAATCTTCTCAGGAAGTAGAGGCGCTGATGTGCTTTTTTGATGATTGCATTAGTGTTCTCGGACCAGGAAAGATCTTCAGAGATGTGCACGCCCAGGAATTTGAAGCTCTTGACCCTTTCAACCATCGACCCGTTGATATAAATGGGGCTGTGGGTCCCCCTCCTACTCCTTCCAAAGTCCACAATCAGTTCCTTGGTTTTGCTGGTGTTGAGGGCCAGGTTATTGCGCTGGCACCATATGGACAGTTGCTCGATCTCTCTTCTGTACTCTGACTCATCCCCATCAGTGATACGCCCCACAATAGTGGTGTCGTCAGCGAACTTGATGATGGAGTTCGCACTGTGGTTCGCTACGCAGTCATGGGTATAGAGTGAGTACAGCAGGGGGCTGAGCACGCAGCCTTGAGGTGCTCCCGTGCTGATTGTTATTGAGGCTGACACATTTCCACCAATACGAACAGACTGTGGTCTGTGGACGAGGAAGTCGAGGATCCAGTTGCAGAGGGATGCGCAGAGACCCAGTTCTGCGAGTTTGGTAACCAGTTTGGAGGGGATGATTGTGTTAAATGCCGAGCTGTAATCAATGAATAACAGCCTGACATATGAGTTTTTGTTGTCCAAGTGGTCCAGTGCGGAGTGGAGGGCCAGCGAGATCGCATCCACCGTTGATCTGTTGTGGCGGTACGCGAACTGCAGTGGGTCCAGGTTTTTGTCGATGTAGGAGTTGATTTGCTCCATGATCAACCTCTCAAAGCACTTCATCACCACCGCCGTTAGTGCCACTGGTCGATAGTCATTGAGGCATGTCACCTTACTCTTCTTGGGCACCGGTATAATTATACCAGAATGGTCACAATCTGAAACATTGCCTATGCATGTTTTCCTAAGGTGCTGCATGATCCACTGAGCTACTCCAGCACTTTATGTCTTCCCCTGGAACTCCCTCCCGAACAACATTGTGGGTAAGGCCACACCTCAATGACTGCAGCAGTCCAAGAAGGCAGTTTGCCACCACCTTCTCATTCATCCGCCTTCACCAGCAAACATCGGGCTCTTGAACATGACACAATACAAACCTCAACAGCTAAGATCTTCTGTCAACTGTGTGTTTGTTTGTATTTAGCGACTTCAGTTTTTGCGCTATTCAGGTTACAGTTGTTAATTTGTGGTATTATTGGTCATTTTAGATTTATGTGTGAGTTATTGCATTTACAGGCCTGTTAGGCTGCAACAAGTAAGAATACAATTGTTTTGTTGTTGGCATATACGGTAATTAGACACTCTTGACTAATGAGCATCTAGGGATGGGCAATTAAGTGATGGCTCAGCCTGCGATGCTCACATCCCTTTAGTAAATATATAAACAAAAATAGCAGGGTCATCCCAACATTTAGCAGTCGATTGAATCCTGACCCCCTGTCTATTAAAGAGATCATTGGGTACTTTCTGGGTTCTTCCCATTTGACTGGAAGGGAAAATGTAGAGAGAACAAGGAGAGTATCTCTGGAGCACAGCAACAAGATGAGAGAGGAGAAAGAGATGGGAGAGAAGCTCACTAAAGGTGGCAGCACATACTGTAGATAGAGTGGTAAAGAAGGTATATGGTAAGTTTGTCTTCATTGCTCGGGGCATTGAATGTAAGATTCAAGATCTTGTTGCAGCTCTCTATTACCTTGGTTAGGCCACATTTGGAGTATTGCGTGTTATTCTGGTCGCCCCATTACAGGAAGGAAGTGGAAGCTTTGGAGACGAAGCTGAGGAGGTTTACTAGAATGCTGCTTGGATAAGAGGATTTCATCTGCAGGGAGAGGTTGGATAGACTTGGATAGTTTTCTCTGGAACAATGGTGGTTGAATGGAGACTTGACAGGTATATACAATTATGAGTCAGAACCTTTCTCATGTTGAAAATGTCCAACACTAGAGGGCAGATCTAAAAGGTGAGAGGGGGAAAATATAATGGAGATGTGCAGAACAACTGTTTTACACATGGTGGAGGCATGGAACGCATTGCCAGGGGTGGTGGTGGAGGCAGATACGATGGTGGTGTTTAAGTAGCTTTTCGGTGGGCACATGGATTTGCAGGGAATAAAGGTATATGGACCATTTGCAGGCATATAAGTTCAGTTCAGCTCGACATCATGTTCAGATAGCACCTGTAGTCAGGATCGAACCCGGGTCTCAGTCGCTGTAAGGCAGCATGTCTACCACTGTTCCACCGTGCCGCCAAGAGTGAAGAGTGTTTAATTGTCAAATGGACTTAGAATGGAAGCATGAAATTCGTACTTGCAGCCGCGTAATGATAGTTATCAATCTGATTGTAATGGACAACCAGCAGTATATTGATACATTAAGACCATGTTCTGTATGCAAGTCAATGCATTGAATGCCTTCTTCCATGGCAGTGAACAGCAGCCAGAGCTTGTACGAGGTATTGTCAAGGGTTTTGGGCTTCCTAATCTACAATTAATAATAGACTACCGCCATGTGACCTTGACATCGCCACACAATAATCCATAGATTTATTGTAGAAACAAGGAACTGCACACAAAGTGTGGAGAAAAGAACTGCAGATACTGTTTATAAATAGAAACATAGAAAATAGGTGCAGAAGTAGGCCATTCGGCCCTTCGAGCCTGCACCGCCATTCAATATGACCATGGCTGATCATTCAACTCAGTATCCCGTACCTGCCTTCTCTCCATACCCCCTGATCCCCTAAGCCACAAGGGCCACTTCTAACTCCCTCTTAAATATAGCCAATGAACTGGCCTCAACTACCTTCTGTGGCAGAGAATTCCAGTGATTCACCACTCTCTGTGTGAAAAATGTTTTTCTCATCTCGGTCCTAAAAGACTTCCCCCTTATCCTTAAACTGTGACCCCTTGTTCTGGACTTCCCCAACATCGGGAACAATCTTCCTGCATCTAGCCTGTCCAACCCCTTACACAAAAGGATACAAAGTACGGGGGTCAATCTGTTAATCCAGGCCAAATTGGAGAGGCTAGGACCCTAAAATTGAGTAAAGGCTTCAGGGCTGCTAGGCCATTTGGTCAATTTAAAACTGCTTTCTGTAGAAATGGGACAAGCTGCAGAATGGTTCCAGTTTGTCTAGAGCCTAGATCGGAGCTCCAGGAAGAGAATGGGAACATCTACAGACCCTGACAATTAGGTGCAAAATGCATAGAATGGATTGGATGAATGCAAACCAGACATACACATTGTAAATAATTTAGCAAAACTTTACTTTGCTGGATGTTGATTGGATTAAGTATTGAGCCTTGCCTGGTTTTCTTGCACCTCAGAGCAAATGTTGCTATGTTTCTTTCCTTTGAGTAACACTGTTTGAATATTTTCTATGTTTCTATGTTGAATACAATGTATTAGCCTCTGTATTATTGGGTTAGGGAAATGTCTGTCATGTATGGGGTTAATCGATATCTGTAATTGGATTGTAAAGAGACCATCCCCATGTGGTTTGGCCCCTGGAGGTCCGGGTACCTATAAAAGTCCGCTGCCACGAGGTCCTGTGTCGATCTTCTGGGAGAGCGCTTCGGACTGCGTGACCTTCAGGAGTGTCTCTGAGTGAGGCCAAGAGGGCTTGATCAGGCAGATACAAGGATCGAACCCGCGATGGTTAGGTACAGTAGCGGGAACTATAATTGTGTTTTATCAAAATAAAGTTTAGATGCACGTGCTTGACTCAGTGATTTGTGACTGAAACTAAACTGGGGGTAAGCTTAGAACGAGCAATTTATAAATCAGCGGGTCAGGCAGCATATCTGGAGAACATGGATAGGTGATGTTATGGGTTGGGACACTTCTTTGGACTGATAGTGGGGGGCGGGAGGGGGGAGGAAAGCTGGGAGAGAGGAGAGGGAGAACAATACGTTAGATAATAGGAGGACACGGGTGAGGGAATGTTTGGTAGGCAGATGGTTGGAATAAACGTCAGAGATTAAAGCAGAAGGTGTGAGACGGACTGGTTGAGGAGTTGCAAAGATTTATTGGACATGCAATTAACTTTTCTTATGTTAGTTTAGTTCCCAAAACTGGGGAACCTTCATAAATCACACTCTCTCTGTCAGTTCTCTTTTAGAGCTACCCCCCCACACTCCCCAGTATAGCTTTTGCACTGGATATCAGTTTAAAGGCCATGCACCAGCAAAATAATATCTATTACAAGAGTTACACTGCACCTGAAGCACAACAAAAGTCTTCCAACAACATTTTTGTTGCTTGGAACATTCTGAGGCGCCTTGATTTGTACAACAGAGTCAGTAACAACATTTGTTTAAATACAAAATACTGTAGATGGTGGAAATCTGAAAACAATATTTTAAATGTTGGAAGTACTCCAGAGGACAGATAACATCTGTGGAGAGAGATGTTGCAGGTTGTCTCCACCGATTAGTTATTTTCCTGGAACTTCTTCTTCTTCTTGCGAATGAAACATAAACCAAAGGAATAGTTAGATCTCAAGCCGGGTGTTGAGCAGCCAGGTTGTTGTCTCTGCGTCAATGTCTGCCAGGCCCTGAGCACCATTTGTTGGGTGGTAGAGCGGGCACCCAGAGATGACATGGTTGGCTGTCTGTTGTTCTGCTCCGCTTTCACAGTCTGGGCTCTGGCGGAGCCCCCATCTCCACATGCTGGCATTGAAACGCCAAACTCCAGTACAAAATCTGTTGAGCTTCACCCATGCTCCTCTGGGGAGGTCAGACGGTCAGACCCTGGACAGCTTTTATCTGGTGAAGAGATGGAGCTGTGTAATGGAGATGAGGTTGCCTTCCACTCCTGTGACCACTTGGTGGCTATCCAGTGTGCTTTTGTCTCAGTTGGCTGGATGGATGCTAGGAGTTGTTTTCCATGTGGAGCAAAGGGGTGACGGGACTTCAATCGGGGTGACCTCTGCTCTCTGCTGATAACCTGATGGAGGAGGTGATCTGGATCCATGGCCCAACGAGATAGTGCCAGAGTTGTTGCTTGCCTTTGGATCCCTGAAGGCGGAATGCCTGCAAGTATAGGGAGCTGCTCGACTGGAGTAGGTTGAAGGCACCAGCAAGATGCTGTTCAGGCTCATGTCTACCAGGCTAGTATGTCTACCTCTACTCCACATGGGTGCGCAGTACTCAGATGGGGCATACACAAGAGCTAAGGCAGAGGTGCGAAGAGTCGATGGACTGGCTCCCCAACTCGTTCCTGCCAGGCGTCAGATGAGGCCTTGTCGCGGAGACCAGCCAGGTGTTGATGAAATGTAAGCGACCTGTCCAGCTTTACACCGAGGTAAATGGGTGTTTGTTGGAAGTCCAAGCGCCTGTTGTTAATGAAAATAGCTAGCTCTCGCTTAGCTTCCTTGTTGTTTAGATGGAATGCTGTTGACACTGTTTTGCCTTCGCTCAGCTTTAGACGCCACTGTGGTAGGTATACTGCCAAAGTCCCCATGTCTTGACTCAAGGAGCTTTCGATTGTCTTCCACTCTTTGTGTCTCATCAGGATGGCTAGACCATATTTTCCAGCGATGGTCTCTGGGAAGTCATGAATGTATCCGTTGAAAAGCAGCGGAGCCAAGGCGGATCCCTGTGGGACGCCATTCTATGTAGCCTACTGGTGCAAAGCTGCGGTTTGATATCAGCTCCATGATGTAGCGTAACACGCGCCTGTCTGGTGCAACCAGTGGTGTAGCTTTGCAGTTAGTCCCCTGTGCCACACGGTGTCATAGGCAGCTGTCAGATCTATAAGAACAGCTCCTGCCTTCTCATTTGCCTCAAAGCTGTCCTCGGTGTCTTGGGTGAGGAGGGTTACCTGGTCCTCAGTAGATCGACCTTGGCGAAAACCAGTCTGCTTGTGGGGTAGTTGAGGGTCTATGATGGGGTGAGGCCCGTGGATCAGCCTCTCAAGGAGTTTGTATGGGATGCAGAGGAACGAGATAGGCCGGTAGCTTTTAGGATCATCCTTTGGCTTGTTCGGATTCGGGAGAGCGATGACTGTATGGCTGTTGACACTCATCATCCCAACATGGAATGTAATACCTCTGGTAGCCACAGGGGATGGTTTTCTTGCCTGCACTGATAAGCATGTTGCAGTAGGCTTGGTAGGTAGTGTCCAGGTTGGTACTGTCTGGGGGAGGAAGGCCCGAGGTGGCTGCGTTGATAAGTTGTTGGAACTTGGCCCAGTCGGCCTTGCGGAAGTTCCACCGCTTCGCAGGTTTGCTCGATGTTGGTGCAACCAGTGGTGTTGTGACGAGTGATGGTCGGTGTTGTGACCGTTTGAACTTCTCCAGAACCTGGCGCGTTGGTGGCTGATGGTTCTTTGTGTTACTGGCAAAGGCTAGGCTTGGGTTTGTACCAGTGTTCCCGCGGGCTGACTGGAAGCTGTTTGGCTCCTTTGGATCATACAGAAGCATGAGGTCATTGGCAGAAGCCCAATCTATGAGGCCGTTTCCATCACTATTGCATCTTGAGTAGTCCCATTCGGTGTGGTGGCAGTTGAAATCACCTGAGTATACACAGGGAGGGGTGAACACTGGTATGGATGTTGTAGCCAGACGCACTGGGGGAGGCTTGTACACATTGATGATGGTGACGTCCTGGACCTTCACTGCAAGCCATTCTAGATCTGAGTCTTCTGCAGACTGCCCTATAGCCCAATCCGTGATATATATTTTCCTGGATGCTATTTTTTTTTCAGCACTATCGTCACCATTGCATCCGACACAGCTAACCATCATATAGGCTCAGTCTTTGCCTGTAGCAGGGAAAGAGGAGGGAAGAAAGGGAAGAGAAGATTAAGATTTCAATAAACAGAGTCACATGTTTTAATTTCAAAATGGTCCCCATCTTTTCTTTTGTCTGTGGTAGATCACCTCGACATACATTTATCTAATTACAGGACCACACCAAATCAACGGCCAACCCATGTTTGTACTGCTAATTATGACAAAAACTATGCTGGCATTGAGAAAATGCATCCATCTTTAATCAGCGTTCAACTAATATAACATAGAATAGTACAGATAGATACAAAATGCTGTAGTAACTCAGCGGGTTAGGCAGCATCTCTGGAAAAATTGGATAGGTGACATTTTTGGTCGGGACCGATATTTGGTATAAACCAGCATCGGCAGTTTCCTTTTATTAATAAAGTGTATAAAAAATTATGAGAGGAATAAATCAGGTAGACGCACGGAGTCTCTTGCCCGGTGTAGGGGAATGGAGAGCCAGAGGACATAGGTTTAAGGTGATGGGAGAAAGATTTAATAGGATCCTTAGTGGTATCTTTTTCACACGAAGGGTGGTGGGTGTCTGGAACGAGCTGCCGGAGGAAGTAGTTGAGGCAGGGACTATCGTAATGTTTCTCATTTAAGAAACATTTAGACAGGTCCATTACATGGATAGGATATATTTAGAGGGATATGGGCCAAGTGAAGGCAGGTGCAAGTTGGGCCAAAGGGCCTGTTTCAACACGGTGTGATTCTATGACTCTCTATGACTCTATGACATAGAATAGTGCAGCACAGGAACAGGCTCCTCAGTTCTCAATGTCAATACCAAACCTGATGTCAAGATATACTAATCTCCTCTGTCATGCATGCATTCTCTTCATGCCTTTTTTCTTCATATTATATCGATTGTTCTAATGCTCCAAAACAATGAGTGGTCCATTGTTGCAAAATTATTAATGGTTATGGTAATGGAGGTAAAACAGTCCAAGATCAGTCATAATCGAATGGCAGAGCAGACTCAATGGGCCGACTGGCCTAATTGTGCTCCTATGTCTTATGGTCAAGGGGGATTTGAACAATTTTGGACTTGTAGGCCTGAGTTCCTACTGGGTACTGAGGTGGTACTCTAGGTAATACCTCAAGGCACAAGTGAGGTTTGTTTAATTCTGTCATTCGGCTACAATGAGAGTCTAAGAGTGACATTTAACACGCAAACGAAAAATGTTAAAATAAATTTTATAATCTCACAAGATAAGTCAAAGGGATGCACACACCACAGCTTACACATGCAGAGTGGAGATTCTCACAAAATATTTTTACTTTATTTCACCAGTTGTGCAGAGATGTGTGCAATTTAGTTCTGTGCCAGACACTATTTGGGGGCAGTACAGTAGCACAGCTTGTAAAGCTTTTGTCTCACAGAGGCAAGAACCTGTGTTCAATCCTGATCACAGGTGCTGCCTGTGCGGAGTTTGCGTGTTCTCTCTGACAGCGTGGGTTTCCTTTGGGTACCCCGGTTTTCTCCCACATCCCACAGATGTAGTGGTTTGTAGGTTAATTGGTCTCTGAAAATTGCCCTTAATGTGTAGGGAGTGGGTTAGAAAATGGGACAACATAGAACTAGTGTGAATGGGTGATCGATGGTCATGTAGACTCAGTGCAGTATCTGTCAATGATTCAGTAGCCTATTACAATCTCAAGTGGTATCTGGATGATGTTGAATTTATTGTATCCCTCGTAGATTAATTTCTAGACTTCTGTTTGTGGAACCAGAGACCTTGACCCATCATAAACTGCACAGTGATTAAATGTTATCAGTTTGTTCTGTGCTCACCATAAAGAAAATTGGACCTTGCGGGCATACGCTGAGAGTGACTTGTGTGAGTTGCGTTGGCAAACTCAAAGAGATTGCAGTGCGAATTTTGAGAGTGGCCGGCTCGGGATTAATTGTGTATTGTAACTCCAATGCCCATTATCTACTGCCATCTTGTTTCTCAGCCCAATTGTCTTTAATACAACATCTAAACGATCGCTGAAAGTAGAATCCAGTGTTTCACTGAGAAGTAAAGCTTCGTGGGTATCTGACCACAGTATCTGATTGAGTTTTATATGTGACAAATTGCTCAGGCAGATAATTAAATCTTCCTTGGATACTTGACTTTTTGCTGAGTATTAAAGCAAATCCTCCTGGGCTCAATGGAATAACTGCAGGGTCACATGCAGGTCCTTTGCTCGGTTGCAGATAAGTGATTTGTTTCTAATTATCACATTTGTGCAATACAGGATATTCCTCAAAGATCTTTATTAAAAATTTGCTTAACAGTACAGTTTTCCCTTTGGGTCAGCTATGTATCCAGGCTGTGTTAGATGTTTGAATTACATTTATTGAAGCTATTGAAGTGAATGATATCTCTGTGGGACCTAAAGGCCTATTTTTCAAATGTGTTGTGGTCAAGTAATGCATCAGAGATTTTAATCTTTGATGAAAAAAATGCAGTCTCCACATTCGTAACAAACATATTTAATGCCTGACAAACTCACCAGTGTGTACAATTAAATTTGTTGACTTGAATATTCAATTGTCTTGAGTGCCACTCTCTTGGCTGGAAGCATTTATTTAATGTTGCCTATTACATTATTAATACTTGGCATAAATGCATTCATATACCTTATTTATTTGTAACAAATTCTACATTGTTACATTCACAATCGAAGACTATTCCTCTTGTAATAATATACGGGCAAAGCAGTTTACATCTAGTTAAACCTATCCCCCATGCTCTTCGGTACTCAGCTTGAAAATTACTTAGAATAACAGCTTTCGATTCATCAATGGAAGGATTGTCTTGTAATTATTTACTGAACCTGGAAATAGTCGTCTGGAAATACTGAAGGATCCCAATGCAAACACCTGATTTTGAGTGTCCGTGATGGCTGATTTCATTGATGTTTGATTTGTTATGTTTTAGCGGAGCTCCATCATTGGTGCTTATTTGCATTAGCTTTTATGTTAATGTAGTCATTTTATCTCTATGTCCTCATTCAATATGCACATTTTTTATATATATCGGATGACACGCTTGTGAAAAGTTAACAGTAGACTGAAGTTTCTTTCTTATTAATCTTCTTTGACAATGAATAATGATGAAGATCATAAGACTGAAACATAATTGAAAAAATATCAAAGCTTAAGGCATGAAAAGTAAAAATGCTTGTTTTTCAAAAATAAATTTGCATTCTGTAATTCTTATGGAAACATAAAATTCTAAAAATATCTAACCATCTGGTATTAGGATCTGCTCCAACAAGTATAGCATAGTAAATCTTGGATTAAAAGCATTCCTTGTACAATTAATATTTGTAGTATCTGGTTTATTAATATGGCACCCTGCGGTTAACTCATTTCTAACAACCAATAATTTTATTTTTGTGACTGTTTTAATTACAGACCATCACAATGGTGGCTAGTCTTGATTTTATTTTCTTTTTCAACTAAATTAAAGACAGAAATGCTAATTTACGCTTTGCAATTCACAAGGAGAAAAATTAGAATGTAATAAAAATAGCCACTGATTGCTTTGCGTATCCAGCTGTGCTGCATTCAAAAGAGTTAAAGTACTCCACTGAAAATGTTTCAAAGTGGGTTTTTTTATTGTCAGGACAGGAAGGACCTGTTAGATAGCTTTGCAAAGGCCATTCATTGCAGTAGTAACTGGCTAGTAAGAGGAGTCAGAGTCATACAGCATGGAAACATGCCATTTGGGCCAATTGGCCCATGCCGACCAAGATGACTAGTCCACTTGCCCGCGTTTGGCCCAGGGTTGAGAGGGAAAATTGATCTGCCATGATTGAATAGCACAGTAGACTTCAATGGTTCAATGGTTATTTATTATCATATATGCAATTAAACATTACGCAGTGAAATTCATTTTGCATATAATAATGCCGACGCTGCCATATGTGGCGACATTTTGTATTTGATGGGCCGAATGGCATAATTTTGCTCATATGTCTTATGGTGTTATTTAAAACTCTGATCTTGTGTTCTTCCGGTTTGCGGGGTTTTTCTATTTGCGCAAAAATGATTTTTCGCCAGGTCACTCACAGTTCTCCTGTGCTCCTGTGCTGTGAGTGCAACAAGTTTTGTTCCGATCGGTGGTATATTGTAAAAGTTATATTGCAGAGTCCTTCAGTCAGCGCCACGTGTAGTCCGAGGTCGCGGGGCGAGCGTAACATTAGGGGACTGGAGAAACGCTACTGGGGGTAACAGGTGCAGAGGGCGGTAAAATGTCTGGTGGATGTCCTCTACGACATGGAGTAGCCACTGTCACTGGGCTATCCTCGTCGACGTGTGCTGGCTTAAGGCAGTTCACGGAGAAGAACTCCTCTCTGCCACCCATGTCCAATGTGAACGTCGATACACCAGTACTGAGCACCTTGTATGGACCCTCGTACACCCGCTGTAAAGGCGAGCGATGAGCGTCTCTACGGAGAAAAACATAAGCACAATCCCGTAACATAGTAGGCACATGCACCGAAGACGAACCATGCCGGGAAGTGGGAACCGGGACCAAAGTGCGCACCCGCTCGCGAAGGTCCGCTAACAACGCTGAAGTCGGGACCTCTTGGTCCTTGGGGACAGGCAAGAAATCTCCAGCAACTCTCAAAACCGAGCCATAAACCAACTCGGCCGAGGAGGCTTTGAGGTCCTCCTTAGGCGTTGTTCTGTTGCCTAGGAGGACCCAAGGTATCTGGTCGACCCAATCAGGGCTGGTGAGTTGAGCTTTTAACGCCGACTTGAGGTGCCTGTGGAAACGCTCGACCAACCCGTTGGTGATCAGCAGTAATCTGATGCAGCTTCGCGCCATACAGCTGCGCCATACCACACCACAGGGAGGACGTGAACTGGGCCCCACGATCGGTAGTAGTATCTGAGGGGACCACGAAATGAGCGATCCAATTGGAGACATGGCCCGTGTGCAAGCCTCAGCGGAGGTATCCGTTAACGGTATCACCTCCGCCCACCTGGTAAACCTGTCCACGATGGTCAGTAGGTGAGTAGCACCACGCGAACACGGCTAGGGACCCACCAGGTCGACATGGATGTGCAGGAACCTGCCGTCCGGGACAGCGGAATCCTGCACGAGTGGGTGCACATGTCTCTGTACCTTGGAAGTCTGGCATGGGACGCAGGAACGAGCCCATGCTGCAACTTGCTTCCTCAAACCATGCCAGACGAACTTCGCCGCAACCAAGGCAGAGGTGGCGCGAATGGACGGGTGTGCCAGGCTGTGGATGGTGTCGAAAATCCGACGTCGCCAAGCGATCGGGCCAATGGGACTTTGCCCGTGGAGATATCACAAAGGACTCGCACGCCGGCGGCGCCGCAGGGCACCTTAACCAGCTTGAGCCCTGATTCAGCATTGCGGTAAACCTCCATACCAGCATCTGCCTGTTGGGCAGCGGCCAGCTCTTCATAATCAACGCCTAAGCTAAGCGCTGAGACTTCGGGCTGCGCTGGACTGGACAACGCGTCAGCCACAACGTTCAGCTTCCCTGCATCCCTGCCACATGCCGAATATCGGACATGAATTCGGAAATGTAGGCGAGGTGCCGCTGTTGTCTGGCAGACCAGCGGTCAGACACCTTGATCAAGGCAAACGTTAGTGGCTTGTGGTCGGTGAATGTAGTGAAAGCCCGCCCCTCCAGGAAATAACAAAAATGGCAGATCGCTAGGTAAAGTGCGAGGAGCTCCCTGTTGAAAGCGCTGTATTTAACTTCGGGGGCTCGCAGCTGCCTGCTGAAAAATGCCAGCGTCACCCAACGACTACCTACACGCTGCTCGAGTACGGCGCCTACCGCAACGTCGGAAGTGTCTACGGTGAGGGCCGTTTGGGCTGACGCCCTAGGGTGTTCCAGCATAGCGTTGGACAATGCGGTTTTGGCCCCCTCGAATGACTTCTGTGCCTCCTTGGACCAGACCAAGTCCTTAGGCTTACCGGCCAGGCATTGGAACAACGGCCACATAATGCCGGCTGCTGACGGGACGAATCGGTGGTAGATATTTACCATCCCGATAAACTCCTGTAGACACTTGACCGATAGGGGCCTCGGGAAACGACGGATAGCGTCGACTTTCTCGGGCAGTGGCTGCGCACCGTGGGAGGTGATGCTGTGGCCTAAGAAAGAGATGGAGCGCAATCCGAACTGGCACTTCGCTGGGTTGATCACCAACCCGCGTTTGCGCAGCCGTTCGAAAAGTAGGCGGAGGTGCCTGACATGCTCCGCCTGTGAGCTGCTGGCCACCAGGATATCATCCAGGTAGATGAAAATGAACGGCAGACCTCGGCCGACCTGATCCATTAACCTTTGAAACGCTTGAGCAGCGTTCTTCAAGCCAAAAGGCATTCTGAGCCATTCGAAAAGGCCGAACGGGGTAATGGTGGCCATTTTAGGAACGTCGGGGTGGACTGGGATTTGATTATACCCCCGGATAGGGTATAGGTAGGCGGCGCGACCGACGTCGCAGTGGCCTCTGCTGTCCGTCTGTCTTTTTTTATTTTATTGGCCTGTTGAGGGTATAGTTTGTTGTAGGTTTTTGACTGTGTATGTGTGGGGGGGCGGGGGGTGGATGGGGGAAACTTTTAAATCTCTTCCCTGTATGGGGACCCGACCTTTTCCCTGTCGGGTCTCCGTTGCCGTTGGGGCCTAGCACCGTGGAGCGGCCTCCAACCGGAGCGAGCTGGGGGCTCAAGTCACGGAGCCTGCGGAGCTGCGAACCTACCATCGTGGAGCTGGCCGGCTTTGGAGTGTGGAGAGTTCGGAGTGTGGAGAGCTGTGGTGGCGCGCGGCTGCGACCCGACTCCGGTGGATGGTGACACCGGGAGCTTGCGGGTCCCCGGTGGGAGACCGCTTTGCGGGGCACCGGCAACGGCGACTTCTCCTGCCCGAATTGCGGGGTTGAAGGTGACCTGGAGCGGGGCCTCACATCGCCCGGCGCGGCTTAAACAGCCGCGGACTTGCTAGAGCCCGCCGGGGGCTTTGACTTTGACATCGGGAGAAGAATGGAGAGCAGGGGAGAGATAAGACTTTGCGGAGGAGATGCACTGTGATGTATCTTTGTGTAAATTGTGTTGGTGTGTGTCTTGGTTCTTTTCTTGTATGACTGCAGAAACCAAATTTCGTTTGAACTTCATGTGAGGTTCAAATGACAAATAAACGGTATTGTATTGTATTGGATAAGGTCAACGTTCGAGAAGAAAGTCGCACCTTCCAGATGGGCCGAGAAATCCTGGATGTTTGGGACTGGATACCGATCGGCAGTGGTCCCTGCATTCAAACGCCCGTAATCACCGCAAGGAAGCTTTGAGCACCATGGGTAACGGAGAAGCCCAGGGGCTATCCGACCGCCGGATGATCCCGAGGTCCTCCATAAGTTGGAACTCGTCTCATGCGATGCGGAGTTTATTGGGCGGGAGACGGCGTGCGCGGGTGTGTACCAGTGGTCCCTCGGTGGGAAAGTGGTGGACCACGCCATGACGGGGCGTGAGCAACCCTGGAAAGTCGGCGAGCAGGGCTGCAAAAGGTTGCTGGATCTCTGCTACCTCATCAAGTTGCTGTAGGGGCGTTGACGGGTTGCGCGGCTTGGCAGGGCGCGGGTCCGACACAGGGACCATGCGTCCACCTCGCACATCGACTAACAGGGAGAACGCATGCAAGAAATCGCCGCCAGGATCGGTTGGGTGACGTCAGCAACGATAAACTTCCACCTGTACTGGTGGGAGTCGAAATTTAGTTTCGCGGTCCGCGTTCCGTAGGTGCGAATATCGCTCCCGTTAACGGCCGAGAGGACGGGTCTTACCTTACCAGCGCAAATATCTTGGGCGCTCGGAGGCAGGATACTGGCATGGGCACCGGAGTCCACCAGGAAACAGTGGCCGGAATGGCGATCGCGGACGTAGAGGCTTTCATTGGGGCTGATCGCGTTTGCCTCTATGGACGATCGGTTTGGGCGTTTCCTGGAAATGAACAGGGGCTCCGACATCTTCGAGCTTCGGGTCCGTATCGTTGGTGGTAGTAGCACCATCTGCGTTGACTGTAGACCACTGGCCGCGACGATGCCTCTTCGGCGCTGGGCTGGACTTCCACTTCTTCTCCTCGATGTCGGCTCGGCTACACCCGTTGTGTGACCAGGGGGCGAGCGAAAGCGAAAACGTCCCGCCGCCTGTGCGCCCACAGTTCGTCAGCTCTCTCCGCGAGCGGTTGAGGGTCGCTGAAATCAGCTCCGGCGAGCATTAGCTGGACTTCGTTGGGCATCTGCTCTAAGAACGCCTGTTCGAAAAGCAGGCAAGGGTGGTGGCCATCCATCAGGGTCAACATCTTCTCCGCCGGTCGCTTATACAGTCCATGTGCAGCAGCCTTGCTGCTCTGTCTCTTCGGGTAAGGCTGTAAGCGTGGAATAACAGGGCCTATAGCCCCTCGTACTTGCCGCTGGACGGAGGGTCTCTGATGTAGGCAACAGCCTCGAGGCACAGTCCTGTGGCAATGCGCCCACCACATGAAAATACATGGTGTCATCCGTCACGATGCGATGAAGGTGGAACTGTGCCTCAACATGGGCGAACCACACCTGAGGTTGATCAGGCCAAAAGGCTGGCAGTTTGAAGGCCGGTGCGCCCTGCCTCGTGCTGGCCGATTCTGCGGGAACGCTCTCTTCCTGCATAATTCTTCTTGTCTAACGACTAGGCAGGTCGGGGTCACCAATTTAGTGGTCTGAGAAACGACTACTGGAGTTTTCAACAAATCTTTATTCACAAGTTTGATTGCCAGTATGCAGGTTCTTCAGACACGTCTGCCAACAACGATGAACTAACGCGCGCAAGTGAAAAACCGCGTGAAACAAGCGGCCCCTCCCGAGTCACGTGACTGCAGCTTCCGAAAGCCGGGTTTGATCTCTGCGTATGCCAGCAGGTGCCGCTACACTGTAAACCTTTCCTATCCGCATAGATTGAAATTAAACAAAAATCAGCTTAAAGTTACAAGGGATATTTGACGAGGATGTTGGCAGGACTAGAGGGTGTGTGTAGGCTGGGTCTCTATTCCTTGGAGCGCAGAAGGATGAGGGGGTGATCTTATAGAGGTGTACAAAATCACGAGAGGAATAGATCAGTTAGATGCACAAAGTCTCTTGCCCAATGTAGTGGAATTGAGGACCAGAGGACAAAGGTTTAAGGTGAAGGGGAAAAGATTTAATAGGAATATGAGGGGTAAGTTTTTCACACAAGGGTGGTGGGTGTATTGAACAAGCTGCCAGAGGAGGTAGTTGAGGCTGGGGCTATCCCAATGTTTAAATAACAGGTACATGGATAGGACAGGTTTGGATGGGTATGGATCAAGCGCAGGCGGGTGGGACTAGTGTAGCTGGGACATTGTTGGCTGGTGTGGGCAAGTTGGTTCTGAAGGGCCTGTTTCCACACTGCATTACTCTATGACATTATGACTATGACTGTTCCGTACAAAAATCTGCCCCTGATTATTAATCAACAAAATCCGCTCGGCGTTTCAACATTCAGTACTGAGTTGCTTCACGCTGACCCACTGGCATTGCGAGCAAAAAAGTCAATCCCACATTTGTTTCTATTGATCTGCATAAGCAATATATATAATTGTTTCATAAATGGCCTCTATCAATAAATGCTTAATTTATAATGAGCTTCCTTTAGGCAGTTTTTCACCACTAAATGTGGAGAGAAAATCCTATGCCATGAAGAAGATTAATTTTCAAGGTTTTTGCTATTTTTCTTCCGTTATAATGGGCAAATACTTAATGAAGAAAACAGTTTAACCTTGTGTCTGTTTTGGCTCAGTTAGCAGCACAGAATGTCAGAGACTGTGGAGAGACCGGATGGAAGCATATAAAATTATGAGAGTTCTAGATACAGTCTAGACACAGTCCGTACCCTTTTTTCAGGTTGGCAATGTAAAATACTAGAGGGCATACTTAAAGGTAAGAGGGGGTAAACTTAAAGGAGGTGTGAGGCGAGTTTTTTTCACCAAAGGTGGTGAGTGCCTGGAACACTCAAGGCAGGGGTAGAGCTGCAGGCAGATATGATAATGGCATTTAAGTGGCTTTTAGATAGGCCCTTATATATGCAGGGAATGGAGGGATATGGATCATTACAGGAGATTAGTTTATCTTGACATCCTGTTTGGAACGGATATTGTGGGATGAAGGATCTATACCTGTATTGTACTTTTTTACGTTCTATGTTCTATGTTCACTCTCACTCTCAAATATTGTGGTTTATTTTATTTAACATCTTTGTGTTGCACTGCTCCTCCATTGAAGTACTTGGTGCATTTTTGATGTGATGACAAAGAAATCAAGTTGATGGCTGGTGGGTATGGTTCTATGTGTTTGACTGTGGCAAGCTGTCAAGTCATTAGTCAGCTAATCCCAGCTCCCCCATTAAGAGCATTTCACAAGGTCAGTGGTCTGGGACTACCTCATTTTGTCTTAATTTAGTACACAATCCACAGTCACAATCTAGCTTCATTCTTTTGTTTAGGATGACCATATAAAACGTAAATAAGAGTACAACATCGCCAACAATATACTTCATAATATTGTAGTGTCCAATTAGTGCTTTGGAGTTCAACCTGATCCCACAACTTTCCAATGGTTGAATGGTACTTTATTGTTACAGGAACCGAGGTGCAGTGAAATTCATTTTTGTACACAGATCAGAACAAGTATCACTGTAGATGAGCACTCAGATACATTTTAGATAAGCATCTCAGATACAGTATGCATACAGCAGTAATACACTGAGATAGTATACAAAATCGCCAGATTTGGCACCATTTTCAAGTCGCAGATGTTGTAAGTGCAGGGATCTTGACCTGACCACAAAGGCCCATTGTCCTGGCGGTGTTGCAGGGATGGCCCGGCTAAGTGTAGCTCTGGTGTCCTCCGCTGCCGCTCCACTGACGTAGGCCGCGTCCAGTCCACGCACTTGGCTTCATGGAGTGGAGCCTGGTGCAACTGAGGCCCAGGCTGATGGAGGGCCTCCAGCGGCCCATTGCACCGGCAAGGCAGCGCGCTCCCTCCCGCAAGCAGTCTGCTCATTGGCCTTCCGTCCGAATCCTTCCTCCCTGGGCAGGCGAACCGCACCTTCCATGTGTGTTGCCAGTCCGTGGTGCGGGTCCTTCTGTGGTAGGCAAGCCGGGCTTTCCTGGCGGGTCCTTGGGTGGGACTTAATCCTCAAAGGGTTGAGAGCGAAATCCTGAACCAAGCTGATCACCCTTCTGATTGCTTGCTAAATAAAAACTGACCTTATTTAATGACTAGGCTGATATATCTGTTCATATTGTGATCTTGCATAGATCAGATATATCAGAAGTTAATTTTCTTTCAGAAGAAATCCATTAAACCAGTTAAAACAATTTCTATCCATTATATCCAATGAATATGACCCAAGGTTCATGTTGTTTGATTCAGTGTTACAGGGGATGGATATTGTTGTAAGTACACTTATTAAGGCTCTCTGCTTGTTCAGGAAAAAACTGTTAGAAATTTTAAATCATTAATCTGTTGCCTTAAGGTAAGGTGAACACATTTAAATAATAATTTTTTAAAAATCTGGAACAATAACGTATAATTTGGGTGACACGGTGGCACAGCGGTAGAGTTGCTGCCTTACAGCGCTTGCAGCACCGGAGACCCGGGTTCAATCCCGACTACGTATGCTGTCTATACGGAGTTTGTACATTCTCCCCGTGACTGCATGGGTTTTCTCCGAGATCTTCGGTTTCCCTCACACTCCAAAGACAGGTATGTAGGTTAATTGAGTTGGTGAATATGTAAATTGTCCCTAGAAGTAGGATATTGTTAATGTGCGGGGATCACTGGTTAGTGCGGACTCAGTAGACCAAAGGGCCTGTTTCCGCGCTGTATCTCTAAACTAAACTAAAATTTCCTTTCCCTGTTTTAGACTCCAAATTGGTTGGCATTGTGGTGCCTCAGCTCCAGTTACCTGGTTCAGCCCTGACCTCCGGTGTTGCTTGTGTTCACAATATCCTTATGA
>NC_045956.1:173047844-173106518 GCF_010909765.2 Amblyraja radiata
ATGATGGGCTGGGAGGAGCAGTGGCAAGATGCTATGTTTGCCGATGATGTTCCCTTGCAGAGGAATTAGCACAAAAATCTAGATCATTTTTAAGAATAAATTCATAATATCAAATTGATAGGTAAAAATAGAAACACAAGAGACTGCAGATGCTCTAATCTGGAGCAAAAAAACAAACATACCAGAGCAACTCGGCAGGTCTGTCAGTATCTGAGGAGGCAGAGAGATGGTCAACATTTTGAATTAATACCCAGTGCCAGAATCAGCCCTGAAGCAGGATCTTGACTCATCTGCCATCCGTCTGCCTCAATAGTTATTGCCTGACCCGCTGAGTTTAGTTTAGTTTAGATATACAGCACGGAAACAGGCCTTTCGGCCCACTGGGTCCGCACCGACCAGCGATCCCCGAATATTAACACTATCCTACACACAGCAAGAACAATTTTTACATTTACCAAGCCAATTTACCTACATACCTGTAAGTCTTTGGAGTGTTGGAGAAAACGGAAGGTCTCGGAGAAAACCAACAGAAATAATGTACAAACTCTGTACAGACACCACCCATAGATCAAACGCTATAAGGCAGCAACTGTACCGCTGCGCCACTGTGCTGTCCTTCTGCAGTTTCTATTTTTGAAAAGTAAACATCATTGGTCATAAGGTCATATGGTCATGTGATTGAAGAATTAGGCCATTTCACCCATCAAGTCTACTCCGCCATTCAATCATGGCTAATCTATCTCTCCCTCCTAACCGTATTCTCCTGCCTTCTCCTCACCTGTGGTGTCTTACCTCAGGCAAGAGGTAAGTAAGGATTAGAATATATTACTCTGATACGGCCACAAAAGCAGCTGTTAAATTTGGAGATGAATATTAAGTCTGAGGACCATGACCTGTGGACACAGCCAATAATATGACGTATACCATTGTAGCCTGTTAAATAACAGAGAGTTGTGGAGGTAGTACAGACCATGACCCAAACCGACCTCCCTTTTATTGACTCCATCTACACTTCACACTGCCTCAGCAAGGCCACCAGCATAATCAAAGACCAGTCTCTCCCCGTTCACTCCCTCTTCTCCACTCACCCATCAGGCAAGAGGCGCAAATGTTGAAAACCCATACCTCCAGATTCAGAGACAGTTTCTTCCCAGCTGATAGCAGGTGATGAACTAAGGTCAAAAGGTTGTAAGTGATAGAAGCATAATTAAGCTATTTGGCCTGTCATGTTTACTCCGCCATTCAATCATGGCTGATCCATCTCTCCCTCCTAACCCCATTCTCCTGCCTTCTCCCTATAACACCTGTACTAATCAAGAATTTATTTATCTCTGCCTTAAAAATATCCATTGATGGCATCCCCAGCCTTCTGTGGCAACTGTGCTCTCACCAGCTAGAGAGCGGTTCTGACCTCCCATCTACCTCATTGAAGACCTTCGAAATATTTTGATGGACTTTATTGGAATGTATCTTGCACTAAACATAATACCCTTTATCCTGTATCTGTACACTGTGGACTGTTTGATTGTAATCATATATAATCTTTTCGCTGACTGCATAGCACTTAACAAAACGCTTTTAACTGTACCTCGGTACACGTGGCAGTAATAAAATAAACCACACCAAACTAAGTGAACTAACCAGCAGCCAAAAAACCTGACAAGATGAGTAAATGTTTGGCCCTCAGACTATTCTTCAATATTATTCTGATGGTTATGTTGGAATTGCCATAAAAAAAGAGATTCAAGTAAAATAAATGAGACCACTTTTCTTGGAGACATCCAGATTCTGCAATTAAATGACCTCCAGCAGGAACACTCATTAGATGAAGCAGCATTAGAAAGCAGTGTGTCAGGCACTCATAGCCCCAGGAGCGGATGGATTTACAGTGCAATAGTACATGGGATTTTTATTGAAATTGGACTTGTTATTAATTAGAGCACACTCAGAAATGGTCTAATACAAAACCCTGTCTAACAGCGCTGGGATTAGCCCTGGTCTCAATTCTAGTTAAGAAATATGACCACCCTTTGCAAACGTTACAGCTGCGGCTTTGTTCGGTGGTTTTAATGTGAGTTGTAAAATCACCTGTACGCTTGACAGAGAGGGAAGGAGAGCAAAGATGATGCTAACCTCTTTTAATTATTTTACCCTTTGTTCCTCTTCAGACTCCAGAAGAACTGGAGGATGATTCGGACTTTGAGCAAGAAGACTACGACGTGCGCAGCCGGACAAGTGTTCAGACCGAGGACGATCAGCTTATTGCGGGGCAAAGCGCGAGGGTGAGTGTCGGAGCTAGTTCGCTTTTGCTTCCCAAGTGGAATAAATTCAAACTTGAAGAGAAAACCGTCTTTGTCAGGAATATGACCAACTTTAACAAAATGTACCAGTGTTATAAAATTTTGAGATTTTAAAAATCAAGTCTGCAATTTATCCCACTAGATTAAGCATAAAAATAAGTTTAATTTGACACCTAATTCACTTTCATATCTTCAGTATTAAAAAAGTTATGGCCATTTTCATACTCTGAAATTAGCATCTGGTTTTGTTTTTCCAGTGACTTAACTCAAAAGCTGTGATCGAGGACAGTTAAAAGCCCATATCTTTCTTAAAAATTAAGAGAACTGAATTACATTTTCAGTTATTATAGATTGAAGCATTCTGAAATAAATATGAAACAATCTTACTTGGATGACCTGAAATTAAAGCATATAATTAGTTAGTTACCTAATTGTAGCTAATCACAAAATTCAATTACTAGATCTAAACATCTATCCATTTCTTAAGAAAATGTTAACATTTTTAAATAGCCTAAGTGTCCAAATAACATTCACACAAGAATTCACAATATAACATGATTTTTAAATCTCATTGTCATGAATTTATAGGCCAAATGGAAGGAATTTAGTGTAATTCCCATAAATTAATGGGCATTTTAATCATCTTGCAAGTGTGTTTTTGTGGAACGCGATCGATTGGAACGTTGCGGTTTGCGGTGAATTTAAACCCCATATTGGCAGGAAAAACACTGCCAGTTCATATGGGGCCCAAATCACATTTTCGCAATGTGAAATTTTGATTAAAGTAATCCTAAGAAACAAGTTTATATGTAAAATAAACGACTTACCTTGTTTTGTCCCGTATGTGAGATCCGTTCCGTTGACGGCGTTAGAAGTAGCTTTTTATTTTACTCCAGCGCTGAAATTGTCCCACGTTTTTTTTTTTTAATTCTGAGAACGGCAGTCAGAACGAATTTTCAGCATCAGGTAGAAGCCCGAGAAAATATATCTCGGACGGGCAGGAGAAAACGGCATTTTAATCCCACCCCCCCCCCCTCAAAGGCGCCAAAGTCGCGCACACGGCCAGTGACAGAACTGCAGCACCGCTGAAGATAAGATTTGTAACATACCTGCGAAATGGATGCCAATGAACATTAAGTAGGTCGTTGATTGCTACGTTATATAGCAGACTGTTCTGTACTGTAGATCAGCCCAAGGCAGCAAATGTATGGTCATGGAGCCATACAGCATGGGAACAGGACCTTCAGCCCAACTTCTATGCAGAACAAGAAGCCCCATCTAATCTAGTCCCATCCCTTTAAATCTTTCCTATCCATGTACTGTCCAAACGTTTTTTAAATGTTCCTAAAGTATCTGCCTCAACTACGTCTTGTGGCAGTTTGTTCCATTATACCCACCACCCTCTGAGTGAGTTGCATACCATTCTATACAAAGATGCTGATTTACAAAAAAAAGACACAAAGTGCTGGAGTAACTCAGCGGATCAGGCAGCATCCCTGGAAGACATGGATAGAGAACATGAACAGGTCCTTCAGCCCAACTAGCCCACACCGGCCAACAATGTCCCTGCTACACAAGTTCCACATGCCTGTGCTCAGTCCATATCCCTGCAAACCTGTCCTATCCATGTACCTGTTTACCTGTTTCTTAAATGATGGGATAGTCCCAGCCTCAACTACCTCCTCTGGCAGCTTGTTCCATACACCTACCACCCTTTGTGTGAAAATGTTACCCCTCAGATTCCTATTAAATCTTTTCCTCTTCCCTTGAACTTATGTCCTCTGGTCCACAATTCCCCAACTCTGGGCAAAAGACTCTGTGCATCAACCCGATCCATTCCTCTCATGATTTTATATACTGCTATAAGATCTCCACTCATTCTCCTGCACTCCATGGAATAGAGACCCTGCCTACTCAACCTCTCCCTATAGCTCACACCCTCTAGTCCTGGCAACATCCTCGTAAATCTTTTCTGAAACCTTTCAAGCTTGACAATATCTTTCCTATAACATGGTGCCCAGAACTGAACACAATATTCTAAATGTGGTTTCACCAACGTCTTATACAACTGCGACATGTCCTTCCAACTTCTATACTCAATACTCTAACTGGTGAAGGCCAAAGTGCCAAAAGCCTGTTTGACCACCTTATCTACCTGCGACTCGACCTTCGAGGACCCATGCACCTGCACTCCTAGAACACTACCCAGAGTCCTACTGTGTAGGTCCTCCCTTGTCCGGCATCCCAAAATGCAACACCTCACATTAAATTCCATCAACCATTCCTCTGCCCACCTGGCCAATCGATTCAGATCCTGCTGCAATCGTTCATAACCATCCTCACTATCTGCAAAAGCGCTCAGCAAATTTGCTAATCTTGCCCTGTTTGTTCTCATAGGTGACATTTTGGGTTAGGACCCTTCTTCAAAGTCTGAAGAACGATCCTGACCGGGAACATCATCCTATCTATGTTCTCTAGGGAAGCTGCCTGATCCGCTGAGTTAAAGCGCTTTCTCACGGGGCGAGTTGACGCAAGATGTAACCAGAGTGAAGTGGTCGTGGTCTAGCACGATATCACACGATATAACGGGGGGGTAGATAAAGAGTTCCCACGGTACTCGGCATTTCTGTTATTTGTGCGAGTGACTTGTCCGTCTCCCGAGCTTTCCCGTTAAATCTTGAATGAACATTGTGAACTGTGAAGTGTAGTTAAATCATCACGTGGCACAAATGATGTCACTTTTTTTTTCACACACTATAAATATCCTCCCTTGGTTGAATTGGCTCATTTGGAGACATGCCTGTACTAATGCCGTGACTTTACTGCAGGAAGATGCCACATTACTTAGGAGAGAGGGGGAGAGAGACAGAGAGAGAGGCACAGAGGCAGTGTGATGTACTTCGGGGTGGCTGGCGGAAGAGAAAGCGCGCACATGACCTTGGTCTATCTGTGTGTGTGGGAGCGAAGAGAGACTAAGCAGAATACATCGGTCTTATTGTGTGTGGGGGGAGAAAGAGAGAGGTGGGGGAGGGGGAGAAAGAGAGAGGTGGGGGAGGGGGAGAAAGAGAGAGGTGGGGGAGGGGGAGAAAGAGAGGGGTTGGGGGAGAGAGAGAAATGAGGGGAGACGTATATACACACACAAAGCAGAGTTTTACTGTGTATGTGGGAGACACAGATGGACTGAGCACAGTACCTCGGTCTTACTGTGTGTGGGACAGGGGGAGAAAGAGACGTACACTCACAGAGGCAGAGTCTCTCAGCCTGTGTGAGAGGGAGGGAGGGAGAGAGAGAGAGGCACACACAAGGTGGATGTGAAATCTCACCTGCCTGTTTCAGTGACAGACACCCGCCGCCAGTAAATGAAGACACCCCCATCTGTCTCCCCCTCCTCTCCCTCGACTCCCCCACCTTTCCCTCCCAACTCCAGTCCCGTCCCGACCCCCTGGGAAACTGAAGGGAGCAACAATCAACTGCTGCCTGCCCGCTGCGTTAAAGAGTTCCCACGGTAGTAAGACGATGTTAGTTGCGCCCAAGTTTAAAATTCCAACATGTGTTTCAGAGTAAAGAGTCAGCGCAGAATCCTTGATAATCAAAAACTGTCTGAATCAGCAAGTTAGACACAAAATGCTGGAGTATCTCAGCGGGCCAAGCAGCATCTCTGGAGAAAAGGAATAGATTCCATTTTTGGTCGGGACACTTCTTCGGGATGATTGTAGGGGGGAACTGGAAGCAAGAAAAGACCGGGACAAATCAGGGCCAACAACAGATGACCTCAGCAGGGTATTTTGAAGAGGGGTCCCGACCCGAAATGTCGCCTAACCCTTTCCTCCAGAGATGCTGCCTGACCCACTGAGTCGCTCCAGCACTTTATGTCTATATTTGGTTCCCTGATAGGCCAATTGTTGGCTAGGGATAACCATCGTTGCAAACCTTGGACTGGTTAACCGACATTTACTGCATGGGGGGGGGGGTCAGGAGGGGGTGGGCGGGGGAGAGAGAGAGAGTGTAAGTTACCTAAAATTAAATAATTCAATGTTCATAGTGAACACAGACACAAAATGTTGGAGTAACTCAATGGGTCAGGCAACATATCTGGAGAAAATGAACAGGTGGCGTTTGTGTCTATCTTCAGTAAAAACCAGCATCCGCAGTTCCTTCCTGCACAATGGATCTCAGTGTCAAGTCTCTGACTCCCGTTGGCAGGCCATTCGGCCCACAGCCCGCCCAGCGATGACTAACCCATGTCACAGGGGGATGGTGTGAAGGCGGAGTTAGACAGAGCTTGATTAATGTTACGGTTGGGGAATGGGCCATAATATGGCCAGGGAAACGTTGTTATTCGTGATGCCCCCTCCGCCCTTTCCCAGCTGTTCTCAATCGCACCCCTGGCCACACAAAAATTTATACTTTAAGAAGGAATACACGGAACATTTAAACTCAGAACGCTTCTAACAGAGTGAGCCATGTGAGCACTTTGATCATTCTCCCTGTATTTGCATTTGACAAAATAGTCGGAAAAAAATGTTTAAAAGTGTTCATACCTTTTGCTATGCCTAATTGGCCCTTACCTCTGCGAAAATAGTCTGATGTTCGTAGGTGAAATGTCACCAACAATAATTGATTCTATTATTAATTGACTAATAATTGACTCTATTAGCGGAAAGATGCAATTCTGATCTAATATTATCAGTGCCTCTGTCTTTGGAAGCAACACCAGCAATTTATTAAATCTGACTACATGCGGCACAGTGGTAGAATTGCTGCCTCACAGCCCCAGAGACCGGGGTTCGATCCTGACCATGGGTGCACCGGTTTCCTCTCACACTCCAGAGATTACAGGTTTGTAAGTTAATCGGCTTCGGTAACATTGTAAAATTGTCCCTGGAGTGTATAAGAATAGGTGGTCGGCGCGGACTCGGTGGGCCGAAGGGCCTGTTTCCGCGCTATATCTCTAAAATCTGAAGTTAGGTAATGTCTAAAGGAACTGCAGATGCTGGTTAATACGCACAAAAGGACACAAAATGTTGGTGTAACTCAGCAGGTAAGTCAGATCTGGGAAGAAAAACATAAAAAGCTGGAGTAAGTCAGCGGGTCAGGCAGCATCTCTGGAGAAAAAGAATAGGTGGCGATTCGAATCGGAACCCTTCTTCAGACATCCTAATCGGAATTGAGTCTGAAGATGTGTCTCGTCCCGAAACATCACCTATTTTTCTCCAGAGATGCTGCTTGACTCGCTGAGTTACTCCAGCTTTTTGTGTCTGTCTTCGGTTTAAACCAGCATGTGCAGTTCACTCCTTTACTCGGGTCTCTGGAGAACATTGATTGGTAGCGTTCCGGACCCTGCTTCGGAAAGGCATCGATCGCTAGTCGGCAAGGACTCCGAGCTGTATCTCTCAAAGAAGTACATGTGAAAAATTTCTCACGGACCATAAAAATGCGGGACCTTTCAGTAAAGTCCCTTTTAAAGATTATAGTTATTTTCTTGAATCTCATTAACATAACTCATGAATAAGTTGATGTCCATATGCGGATGCAAATCTTTATTTTTTAAATTCAATCCCACAGAAGACAATTTTTACTCACCTTCTGTCCCCTCTGTCCAGCTTCCGGGTTCACCGTTCGCAGGAGTTCCCACGGTACCCGCAAGAGTCAATATGGATATCGCACTGGCCACTACGTGCATATAATGTTGCAATGTTCAACCACAAGTGTACAAGTCACTCTTGGAGAAATTCAAGCTTGTTTGAATTTTCTCCCGAGTCACCAAGATACGCGAGTACCTGCCGTTAGCGCCACGGTGGTCCACGGTGGTCAACGAATGCCGTACGGTTATCGCAAGAGGTTCCCACGATGTTCAACTCTGGTTAACTCTTGCGTCAAGTCGCCCCGTGAGAAAGCGCTATTACTCCAGCAATTTGTGTATTTTCAGGAAATCCCTTTTTATGCAGGGATGGAAGTCTGCTCAAGTATAATTTCAGCTTGTTGCTCATGCCCAGGATTTTTGATCAATGAAAGGTAAAATGTGATAGAAATTGTCGCACATGTGTCTGCAATCTTCCTTTCAGGCCCTTCCTGCATCTGCCATCCTAACACAGAAGAAAGCAACGTCATGGACTAGGCTTTTCAATGACATGGAACACAAACCTAGTCATAACTTCTGGCATCTCCATTCATGCATGCCCATAGGCATTCGGTATACGAATCAGGAAGTATCTAGGAGTATCAGAAAGTATCTACCTTCCATATTGTTTCTCTAAACTATAAACTCTAAAAGTCATGTTGCTGCTTTATAGGACTTTGTTTTGGCTGTATTCGGAGCCTAACCAAAACCTAACTAAACCTGACTAGGGGCGGCACGGTGGCTCAGCGGTAGATTTACTGCCTTACAGCACTGGAGACCCGGGTTCAATCATGACTACAGGTACTGTCTGTACGGAGTTTGTACGTTATACCCACGACCCTGTGGGTTTTCTCCGAGATATTCCATTTCCTCCCACACTCCAAAGATGTACAGGTTTGTAGGTCAATTGGCTTGGTATAATTGTAAATTGGTCCTAGTGTGTTAAGGATATTGTTTAATGTGCTGTTAGTGATCGCTGGCCAGAGCAGGCTCAGTGGCCGAAGGGCCTGTTTCCGCACTGTATCTCAAAACTAAACTAAACTTAACTAAACTAAAGTCCTATAAAGCTGCATCATGGCTGTCTGATTCTTATATTCAATGCCCGGACCAATGAAGGCAAGCTTACCAACATGTGTTCTTTACTATTCTCCTCACCTATAGATCCCCCAACCTCTGGCATTCCACATAAAACAATTCAAGTTTGCCCAACCTTTCCTTACAGCTAATACCCCTAATCCATGCAACATATTGGGAAACACACAGGCAACATCTATTGAAAGAGAAATGTTGTTAACATTTCAGTTCAGTCACATTTTGGTTCTGATGGGAAGTCATTGATATAAAACGTTAATCTTGTTGCTGTCTCCATGGAAACTGCCTGGCCTGAAGAATATCTTCTACCATATTCTGTGTACATTTCAAATTTCCAACATCTATATTCATTTGCTTTTATATTTCATTTGTCTTATATTCCTTTCTTTCCTCATTTACCACTGACTGTACATTAAGTTCATCTTTCCTACCATCTCCAAGAAATTGTCTCACGTATTTTCCCACTGACGCTCAGAAAGACTTTTGCAGATTGTTGGTCTATACTGTGCTTCAGGCTGGAAGTAACACAGGAGCAGTCTTTCGACAATTTTGCGATGAGGTTATTCAAGACAAAAGAAAGTCTGCACTTTTGAATCGGATAAATAAATTTAATGTTGCTCCCGCATCACAGAACATACAGTGCGTCAGGACTACAAAAATCAATGACTTCTTTCATTGATCCCTGCTGCTATCAGGGTCAGTATGGCAGACATCAGGTTATATATTTCAATAAAATGGCAGATGGATGGAATTTCAACTGAACTGCACTGTTTTACCAATGTTAGCTAGATTACAGCTTTCCGAAACTTGTATCTCAGCTCTTTTAGAGGAGTATGTTTTTTTCATGTGTCTGGGTGAATTTCCAGCATTAGAGTTTGAGTTTTGTTTTTTGCCACATGTACCGAGGTACAGTGTTAAGGTTTTGTTGCATGCCAACCAGTCAGCGGGAAGACAATACATGATTACAATCGAGCCATCGCAGTGTACAAGATATATGGTAAAGGAAATAACGTGAAAAACGTTTAGTGTAAGATAAAGCCAGTAACGTCCGATCAAAGATAGTCCAATGGTCTCCAATGAGGTAGATAGTTGTTCAGGACTGCTCCCAAGTTGTTTGCAGGATGGTTCAGTTGCTTGATAACATTTGATGCAGACTCGATGAGAAAGTGGCTGTGACTTAGCTGAGAACAAGTAGCTTCATGTATACATCATGCAAGAAGCCTGGGTATTTTTAAGGTTGATTGAGAAAGAGAGACGTGTAATAAATGTGGTGAGCATTTGATGCACCAGTACCCACAATGTGAAAGAGAAAGATATCAAAAGTGAAATCCGTCCCATTGGTCAGCAAGCTTGAACAAGCATGCGAAACACAAAGTGCTGGAAGAACTCACGAGTCAGGCAGCATCTGTGGAGGGAACTCGTTTAATGACGTTTTGTGTTGGGACTCTTTCTTCAGACGATTTGAGAATCAGAGGGCACGTAAGTTCATAAGTTCTTGTAGCAGAATTAGGCCATTCGGCCCATCAAGTCTACTGCCATTCAATCATGACTGATCCATCTCTCCCTAACAACTACATTTTCCAGCCTTCTCCCCATATCCGCAATTCATGAAAGTTTACACTTAGAAAAAAATTCTTCCAGTTAAATGCTCCATTATAGAAACATTTATTACAGAAGAACTTCCTCCACTTATAATGGATGGGATTTATATAGCGCCTTTGTAATACTCAAGGCGCTTTACATCGCATTATTCATTCACTCCTCAGTCACACTCGGTGGTGGTAAGCTACTTCTGTAGCCACAGCTGCCCTGGGGCAGACTGACGGAAGCGTGGCTGCCAATCTGCGCCTACGGCCCCTCCGACCACCACCAATCACTCACACACATTCACACACATTCACACACAGGCAAAGGTGGGTGAAGTGTCTTGCCCGAGGACACAACGACAGTATGCACTCCAAGCGGGATTCGAACCGGCTACCTTCCGGTTGCCAGCCGAACACTTACCCCATTGTGCCATCTGTCGTCCCTAAATGGTCAGGTATGATGGATTGTCAATCTAATATAACGGCAGGGAGGCTGAGAGAAGAGCAAGGGAACTTTTACGAGTTGAGTTGGAATGTGAAATGCATTGCCATGGAGTGGAGGAGGCGGAGAACATGATAACTATTTGAAGAAGAGAGAAAGAAATACTGAAAGAGAGGGATTAGGATTTTTTGAGTCAGAGACAAATAGCATGGAGACAGTGTTTAAGGCGATTGGTAATAAAGCAGATGACAAGAGGAGAATGCAACAGTTCTATGTTGTTTTATGCAACAGTTGGTGACGGTTTTATAGGGTGGCATAAATAGATGCAGTAAAACTCATTGAAGGCGAGCTTGAAGATGGGTTCCGACTCAAATCGTCATCTGTCCATTCCCTCCACAGATACTGCCTGAGTCATTGAGTCCCTCCAGCACTTTGTGTTAGGCTCAAGATGGCAGAATTTGTTGTTTCTTGTGTCTCATTGAACAAATGCACTCCTGTGCCAAAAATCTCGTAAATCTGGTGCATCAGCAAGTTCCCTAAGTTGGAATGGAACCGGGGAAATGGTTGTTTTAAGGAGGGGGACTATTTAAGACTGCTTTGATAATGCAACAAATTGCATGACTAGAGCCAGCTCTCTATAATCCTGTTGATGATCTGACAGAGAATATTTGAGAGGCAGTGACCACAATATAATTAGTTTCAATATCAGATCAGAGATAGAAAAATCAAAGACGAGTCGAGAACCAGAAGGCTCAGATATCAAGCTATTGGAGAAGGAACCAGAGGTGACAGAGAGATTTATTCAACAGCTGTTGAATGTTTGGGTCAATTCCGTGATAAGGTGGCAGACGTAGATGCAGTGAAAGTCATCCAAGGTAAATTGAATGCAGCTAAAGGGGAAAGAAATAGCAGAAGTCTGAGTCTACGTTCAAAGGAATTGGCACAAAGACTATAGGCCAAGCTTTCAACTCTCGCGATGAACAATGCCGTCAATCTGTGTAAGATTGAAAACTTACAACATGATTATAAAATAAAGACGGCCAAGATTAAATGGAAGGCAAAGCTGGCTAACTGAGCTTTGATCAGTAATGAGAGATAGTTAAAAAGAAAGAGCAGAGAGAGTGAAAACCAAACGCATTTTGGGAGAGCACTGATATAATTTTCCAGATAACAGTGGATTGAAGCAGTCAGAGAGAAGTGAAAGTCAGCAAATATTATCTGAATCTTCAAAAAATGGAGCAGGCACATTCTTGGAAATTATACACCAAGATTGTGCAAAATACTGCACTCTTCTATTCAGAATGCACTCACCTGGAGGGATGGAATGGTGGAGGGATAAGGATCATTTGCAGGCTGATGGGATTAGTTTGTCTTGGCATTGTATTCGACACAGTTAGTTAGTTTAGTTTATTGTCACATGTACCGAGGTATAGTGAAAAGCTTTTGTTATGTGCAACCCAGTCAGCATAACGACAGTACGTGATTACAATCAATCGATTTATTGATACCACAGATACATGATAAAGGAATAACGTTTAGTGTAAGGTAATGCCAGCAAAGACCAATCAAGGACAGTCCGAGGGTCACCAATGAGGTTGATAGTAGTTCAGGACTGCTCTCTGGTTGTGGTAAGATGATTCAGTTGCCTGATAACAGCTGGGAAGAAACTGTCGCTGAATCTGGATGTGTGCGTTTTCAGACTTCTATACCTTTTGCCTGATGAGAGAGAGGAGAAGAGGAAGTGGACAGGGTGTGACTCGTACTTGATTATGATGCTGGCCTTGCCGAGGCAGCGTGAGGTATAAATGGAGTCAATAGAAGGGAAGTTGGTTTGTGTGATGGTCTGCGCTGCATCCACAATGCGTTGCAATTCCTTGTGGTCTTGGATGGAGCTGTTCCCAAAGGACCTATCCCTATGCTGCCCTTTTCTATTTTCTATGTTCTATCTAGCCCTTTGTTTCAACCTCTCAACATTAGGGTTTCAACCTTCTATAAGTTTCAACCTTAGGGTGGCACGGTGGCACAGCAGTAGAGTTGCTGCCTTACAGCGCCACAGACCCGGGTTCGATCTTGACTATGGGTCTTGTCTGCATAGAGTTTGGTACATTCTCCCCGTGATCTGCAGGAGCGTTTCCTCGGTGATCCGGTTTCCACCCACACTCCAAAGCACAAAGTAGGTTAATTGGCTTCGGTAAAGTTGTAAATTATCCCCAGTGTGTAGGATAGTGCTAATGTGTGGGGATTGCTGGTCGGCGCGGACGTGGTGGGCCAAAGGGTCTGTTTCCACGCTGTATCTCTAAACTAAACTAAACTAAAGTCCCATTGTAGAAAATCAAGAGCACATCTGCTGATAATTGTGCAACCCAATAACTTAAGTAACTTGATAATTGTGCACAATGTATTTACAATCTATTGACAGTGGCTGCTAATAAGCAAGGTTCTACGCCAGGGCAATCATTTCAGAAATCAGGCCATTAGAATTCATAATCCAAAATAATATCCCCAAGCATGTGAACAAATAACAAGATAATTGAATCCATTAGAATCTTGCTTGTTAGCAGTTGTCATCAATACACTTTGAGTACGTTCTGCTCAATTACCTGTACTTTTGAATTAGACTGGATGAAGTCTAGTTTAATTTAGTTTCGTTTCGTTTGGAGATATAGCATGGAAACAGTCTTTTCGGCCCACCGAGTCTACGCCGCCCAACGATCACCCGTTCACACAAGTTCTACCTTATCCCGCTTTTGCGTCCACTCCCTACATATATTATGAGTGATTTACAGAGACCAATTAACCTACAAACCCACACGTCCTGGGCATGTGGGAGGAGACCAGTGCACCCGGAGGAAATCCACGCAGTCACAGGGAGTGCAAACCCCACACAGATGGCACCCAAGGTCATGATCAAACCAGGGTCTCTGGTGCTATGAGGACTGTGCTGCCCCAAAGATACCTGATCAGTCTGATTGAGATATAGGGACAAATAGCACAGAAACAAGTCCTCCAGCCCAATGAATTTGCATTATCCGCCGCCCATTGACGCTAAACCTCTATGTGTCCCTTGTTTGTGTTTACTTTACTTTAGACTTTAGAGATACAGCATGGAAATTAAAGCCAAGGTCTGAAGAAGGGTCTTGACCCGAAATGTCACTCATTCCTTCTCTCCAGAGATGCTGCCTGTCCCACTGAATTTCTCCAGTATTTTGTGTCTATTTTTGTCAGAAAACAAATCCTTTTCAGGCAGGACAATGTTGACAATTGTACAAAAACTATCAAGAGCAATGGGATACGAAGTGAAATGGAATGCTAAGTGGATCCCTGGTCTGCATCTGCTTTGATCTCATTTCAGGTTAACATTACCAACTATGCTTATTAAATATGCTTTTTTATCCCTAGTAATTCATATACATTGTTTCCATGTAAATATAATTTGCACACTAAATCGTTGATATTTAGTAGCATCCATGGGGGAAGTTAATATTACTAGGGCCCCTTCCTTTTCATAATTTCACAAACTGTATTTTAAGCTCTGTGGACCACCAGAAAGTGTCCGTTTAAAGTCAATGTTAAGTGCTTGTAAAAAGATAATTCAAGCCAGCAATTTAATCCGTTAATTTTATCTCAGAGTTTTTCCACAAATCTCACTGAACGTAAACCGGATACGGTTAAAATTTGTGGCACACCTGAAAAAGTCAAGTGCGTGAATGCACAAGTCATTGAGAACAATCCCCAACATAATACCTCAGTCAATTTAAAAGCTCCTGAACAGCTGCCACTACCTTTATCATATACACATAGGAAAATAGGTGCAGGAGTAGGCCATTCAGCTCTTTGAACCAGCACAGCCATTAAATATGATCATGGCTAATCATCTAAAATCAGTACCCCATTCCTGCTTTTTCCCCGTATCCCCTGATTCCTTTAGCCCTAAGAGCTAAATCTCACTTTCTTTTGAAAACATCCAGCAAATTGGCCTCCACTGCCTTCTGTGGCAGAGAATTCCACAGATTCACAACTATCTGGGTAAAAAAGGGCTTTCCTCATCTCAGTCCTAAATGGCCTTCCCCTTATTCTTAAATTGTGACCCCCTGGTTCTGGACCCGCGACATCGGGAACATTTTTCCTGCATCTAGCCTGTCCAATCCTTTAAGAATGTTATGTTTCTATAAGTTCACCCCTCATCCTTCTACATTCCAGTGAATGCAAGCCTAGACGACCCATTCTTTCATCAATGTATCTCCAAAATAAACTTTTAATAAAGGGGCTAATTCAAATACATTATATTAGTGAAATATACTGGAGAGCAGTGCGCAGGGGTGGATGGAAGGTGACCCCAAACAGCTGCATGAACTGTCTAACATACCATATAACCATATAACCATATAACAATTACAGCACGGAAACAGGCCATCTCGGCCCTACAAGTCCATGCCGAACACTTTTTTTCCCCTAGTCCCACCTACCTGCACTCAGACCATAACCCTCCATTCCTTTCCCATCCATATACCTATCCAATTTATTTTTAAATGATAAAATCGAACCTGCCTCCACCACTTCCACTGGACGCTCATTCCACACAGCTACCACCATCTGATTAAAGAAGTTCCCCCTCATGTTACCCCTAAACCTCTGTCCCTTAATACCCACTTCATTTAACATGGTTTATCCAACCCCTTTGTACTTTAAGTTTCCAATTGTGGATGCTGCCCAGACTGTCACACTAACCTCCCTTCCATTGACTCAATTTATACCTCACTCTGCCTCGGCAAGGCCAGCAGCATAATCAAGAACCAGTCGCAGCACTGGCACTCCCTCTTCTCCCCTTTCCCTTCAGGCAAAAGGTATAGAAGTGTGAAAAAACAAACCTTCAGATTCAGGGACAGCCTCTTCCCAGCTGGTATCAGACAACTGAACATACCATATAACCATAGAACAATTGTGAAATATAACAACCACAACCAGAGAGCAGTTCTGAACTACCTCCCACCTCATTTGGAGACTCTCGGACAATATTTGATCGGACTTTACTGGCTTTATCTTGCACTAAATGTTATTCCCATATCATGTATCTATACACTGTAAATGGATCGATTGTAATCATGTATTGTCTTTCCACTGACTGGTTGGAACGCAACAAAAGCTTTTCTCTGTGCCTCGGTACACGTGACAATAAACAAAACTTCTACAACTAGTACAATGATAAAGGAAATGGTGTTGGGTAGACTGATGGGACAGAATGCTGATAAATCCCCAGGGCCTGATGGTCTGCATCCCAGGGTGCTTGAAGAAGTGGCTCTAGAAATTGTGCACGCATTGGAGATCATTTTCCAACGTTATATAGATTCAGGATGAGTTCCTGTAGATTGCAGGGTAGCTAATGTTATCCCACTATCCCCTGACTCTGCTATTTTTAATAGCCCTATCTAGCTCTCTCTTGAAAGCATCCAGAGAACCTGCCTCCACCGCCCTCTGAGGCAGAGAATTCCACAGACTCACCACTCTCTGTGAGAAAAAGTGTTTCCTCCTCTCCGTTCTAAATGGCTTACTCCTTATTTTAAACTGTGGCTCCTGGTTCTGGATTCCCCCAACATCGGGAACATGTTTCCTGCCTCTAGCGTGTCCAAACCCTTAACAATCTTTCAATGAGAACACCTCTAATCCTTCTAAACTCCAGAGTGTACAAGCCCAGCTGCTCCATACTCAGCATATGACAGTCCCGCCATCCCGGAAATTAACCTTGTAACATAGGAGATTAGTGGACAAAATTAGGGCACATGGTATTGGGGGTAGAGTGTTGACATGGATAGAAAATTGGTTGGCAAACAGGAAACAAGAGTAGGGATTAATGGGTCCCTTTCAGAATGGCAGGCATTGACTAGTGGGGTACCGCAAGGCTTGGTGCTGGGACCGCAGCTATTTACAATATACATCAATGATTTAGATGAAGGGATTCAAAGCAACATTTGCAAATTTGCAGATGACACAAAGCTGGGTGGCAGTGTGAACTGTGAGGAGGATGCTATAAGAATGCAGGGTGACTTGGACAGGTTGGGTGAGTGGGCAGATGCATGGCAGATGCAGTTTAATGTGGATAAATGTGAGGGTGTCCACTTTGGTAGCAAAATCAGGAAGGCAGATTATTATCCAAATGGTGTCATGTTGGCAAAAGGGGAAGTACAACAGGATCTGGGGGTCGTTGTTCATCAGTCAATGAAAATAAGCATGCAGGTACAGCAGGCAGTGAAGAAAACGAATGGCATGTTGGCTTTTATAACAAGAGGAGTTGAGTATAGGAACAAAGAGGTCCTTCTGCAGTTGTAGAGGGCCCTAGTGAGACCACAACTGGAGTATTGTGTGCAGTTTTGGTCCCCTAATTCGAGGAAGGACATTCTTGCTATTGAGGGTGTGCAGCATAGGTTTACAAGGTTAATTCCTGGGATGGCGGGACTGTCATATGCTGAGAGGTTGGCTGGGCCTGTAT
Organism: Amblyraja radiata; assembly: GCF_010909765.2. Taxonomy (NCBI): domain Eukaryota; kingdom Metazoa; phylum Chordata; class Chondrichthyes; order Rajiformes; family Rajidae; genus Amblyraja; species Amblyraja radiata. Next base: position 173,065,369 of record NC_045956.1, read on the forward strand.
ACTCTGGAGTTTAGAAGGATGAGAGGATATCTTATGGAAACATATAAGATTATTTAGGATTTGGACACGCTAGAGGCAGGAAACATGTTCCCGATGTTGGGGGAGTTCAGATACAGGAACCACAGTTTAAGAATAAGGGGTAAGCCATTTAGAACAGAGACAAGGAAACAGTCTTTCTCACAAAGATAAAGATAGCAGAGTCAGGGGATATGGGGAGAAGGCAGGAACGGGGTACTGATTGGGGATGATCAGCCATGATCATATTGAATGGCGGTGCTGGCTCGAAGGGCCGAATGGCCTACTCCTGCACCTATTGTCTATTGTCTATAGTTATATAAACCTTCCATGACTTCAGGTCATTCATAATACCTTAAAGCGAATGGCATAGATTTAAGTTTATTCTGCATTGTAATTTGGAAAATGTGGTATCTACTTTGCAGAGCAATTTGACAAAAGAAAATGGCCTGATTATATTTAGTTTAGTGAAGTAAATTGGTTGTTTAAATATTGGCCAGGGTTTTAGGCAAGAATAATACACATAAGAAATTGGCCATTCACCCCAACAGGTCCTGCCAAACAAGATGCCCCATCTAAGCTCATCCTATTTCCCCGATTTTGGCCCATATCACTCCAAATCTTTCCTATCTATAAGCAAAATTAGAGCACATGGTATTGGGGGTATGGTAGTGACATGGATATAGAACTGGTTGGCAGACAGGAAACGCAGAGTAAGAATTAACAGGTCTTTTTCAGAATAGCAGGCAGTGACTAGTGGGGTGCCGCAAGGCTCGGTGCTGGGACCCCAGATATTTACAATATTTATTTATGATTTAGGTGAGTGAATTAAATGTGACATCTCCAAGTTTGCAGATGACACAACGCTGGGTGGCAGTGTGAGCTGCGATGAGGATGCTACAGTATGAGGCTGCAGGGTGACCTGGATAGGTTGGGTGATTGGGTAGATGCATGGCAAATGCAGTATAATGTGGATAAATGTAAGGTTATCCACTTTAGTGGCAAGAACAAGAAGGCAGATTATTATCTGAATGGTGTCAGATTTGCAAAAGGAGTCGTGCAACGAGACCTGGGTGTCCTTGTACATCAGTCACTGAAAGTAAGCATGCAGGAACAGCAGGCAATGAAGAAAACTAATGGCATGTTGGCCTTCATTGTGGGAGGATTTGAGTTTAGGAACAAGGAGGCCCTACTGTAGTTGTACAGGGCCCTGCTGAGGCCGCACCTGGCCTAATTTGAGGAAGGACATTATTGGTATTGAGGGAGTGCAGCGTAGGTTTACCAGGTTAATTCCAGGGATGGCAGGACTGACGTATGACGAAAGAATGGGTCGACGGGGCTTTTATTCACTGGAATTTAGAAGAATGAGAGGGGATCTTATAGATACATACACGATTATTAGCGGATAGGACAGGTTAGAGGAAAAATGTTCCCGATGTAGGGGGAGTCTTCTTAAGGGGTTAGACAGGCTAGATGCAGGAAGATTGTTCCCGATGTTGAGGAAGTCCAGAACAAGGGGTCACAGTTTAAGGATAAGGGGGAAATCTTTTAGGACCGAGATGAGAAAACATTTTTCACACAGAGAGTGGTGAATCTCTGGAATTCTCTGCCACAGAGGGTAGTTGAGGCCAGTTCTTCTTCTTCTTATCGAGTCCACACACAAGATTAGAAGTTGTTCAGCCAGAGCTGAACACACTCTCGGCATCTGCACAATGGTGTCTGTCTTGCGCTTCTTGTGCGTCTTGTGCGTGGTGGTGGAAAGATTGGTTGAAACAGGGCCGCGACGTGAACGCTCTTTCCTTGACCAGTTCATTGGCTATATTTAAGAGGGAGTTAGATGTGGCCCTTGTGGCTAAAGGGATCAGGGGATATGGAGAGAAGGCAGGTACTGGATACTGAGTTGGATGATCAGCCATGATCATATTGAATGGTGGTGCTGGCTCGAGGGGCCGAATAGCCTACTCCTGCACCTATTTTCTATGTTTCTATGAGTCCAGAACCAGGGCTCACAGTTTAAGAATAAGGGGTAGGCCATTTAGGATTGAGATGAGGAAAAACCTCTTCACCCAGAGAGTTGTGAATCTGTGGAATTCTCTGCCACAGAGGGCAGTGGAGGTTAATTCACTGGATGATTTCAAGAGAGAGGTGGATTTAGCTTCTGGGGCTAAAGGAATCAAGGGGAAAAAGCAGGAAGGGGGAACTGATTTTAGATGATCAGCCATGATCATATTGAATGGTGGTGCTGGCTCAAGGGGCCGAATAGCCTACTCCTGCACCTATTTTTCTATGTTTTCTATGTTTCTATATCAGCCTAAGTGTCTTTTAAATGCTGTTGTAGTTTCTTCCTCAACGACCTCCCTCTGGCAGCTTGTATAATATACCCACGACCCTCTGGGTGAGATTAAACCATATGATATTTGAGCAGGTCAGTTAGATCAGACCACACATGGCTATTATTACAGCCACAAGTTTGAATGATCAAATGGCCAACACATTTTGGGTTATATAGAGATACGGCGTGGAAACCGGCTGTTCAGCTCACTGAGCCCGTGCCAACCAGCGATCCCCGCACATTAACACTACCCTACACACATTAGGGACAATTTACATTTTATACCAAGCCAATTAACCTACGTCTTCGGAGTGAGGGAGGAAACCGAAGATCACGGAGAAAACCCGCATGGTCACGGGGAGAATGTAAAAGCTCCATTCAGACAGCACCCGTAGTCGGCATTGAACCCGGGTCTCTGGCGCTGTCAGCGCCGTAAGGCAGCAACCGTAGCGCTGCTCCACCATGCCACCCTGTCCACATTATGATTGATTAGAGCTGGTTGGAAGGTTTACCCGGCTTCTCTGCTGCAAGGTGGCATTTGCATTTGAGAAAGTTTGCCTGAAATAAACTGCCACTTTGATCAGTGAAACAAATCGTAAACTGTTCAAGTAAGAGCGAATAAAATAAAAGTGGAGTCAGATGCAAGAGATGTGTCACATTTAATTTAATACAGTAATCCCAGCTCCACGGCAGGAGTCTGAATATTTGGTACATTTTGTTATGCAAAGTATACGCAGCAAGAATAATTCAGTGCAAATCAGCAATGATGAATGTTGTCTCGGAGACTGAGCAAGTATAAATTATACACTGTGCCTACAATGTTCAACCACAATGTGAATTGATAAAATGCCCTCAGCGCAAAAATGTTTCCTTTATTCATTTACAGGATGTAGGAGTTGCTGGGAAGGTTAGCACTTATTACCATCCATGAGTAAAACAGGTGGTGTGTCACTCTCCCTTGAAATGTTGGGATCTTTCTGATGAAATTACTCACACGGTACTCTTATCAAGGGAGTTCCAGAAGGGGATCAGTGACAATGAAAGATGTTTCTGATTTTTTTCTCTTTTAGATTTGAGATATGGGGTGGAAACATACACTTCAACCCACCGAGTCCGCACAGACCAGCAATCCCCGCACATTAACACTATCCTACACACACAAAGGACAATTAACACTTATACCAAGCCAATGAACCTACACACCTGTACGTCTTTGAAGTGTGGGAGGAAACCGAAGATCTCGGAGAAAACCCACGCAGGTCATGGGGAGAACGTACCAACTCCGTACAGACAGCACCCGTAGTTAGGATCGAACCTGGATCTCTGAAATTGGCTGTTGAATTATGCCATTCAAGTCACTGTGGTGCATGTTGTGCATGGCATGGAGTCAAATTGTGGCCTGTATGGAGTCAAATTGTATGAAAATAGGTTGAAGGTGCACTCACACAGCAAAATAGACAATAGTCATTAGTTGCAGGAGTAGGCCATTCAGCACTTCGAGCCAGCACTGCCATTCAATGTGATCATGTCTGATCATCCCCAATCAGTACCCCGTTCCTGCCTTCTTCCCATATCCGCTGACTCTGCTATTTTTAAGAGCCCTATCTAGCTCTCTCTTGAAAGCATCCAGAGAACCGCCCTCTGAGGCAGAAAATTCCACAAATGAAGGATCATAGAATTATGCAGACTTTAACTTTAGATACAATGTGGAAACAGGCCCTTTGGCCCACTGAGTTCGTGCCGACCAGCGATCACCTCATACACGAGCAGCAATAAATTTACAATTTGACCAAAGCCAATTAACTTACACACCTGTACGTCTTTGGAGTGAGTGTAGGGGGAAACTGGAGCACCCGGAGAAAACCCACGCAGTCACAGGGAGTTAGACAAAAATGCTGGAGAAACTCAGCAGGTGAGGCAACATCTATGGAGTGAAGAAAAAGGCGACATTTTGGGTCGAGACCCTTCTTCAGACTCAGTCACAGGGAGAACGTATAAACTCCATACAGACATCACCCATAGTCAGGATCGAATCCCAGTCTCTGTAGGGCAGCAACTCAACCACTGTGCCGCCCCTGTTTTGCTGCCCCACTTTGTCGTTGGCTGTACCCAGTGTCGTTGGTATAGATCACAGCAATCTTAATACAGTGATTTTACTTATTAGGATTATTACTTGTATGATGCAAATCCCTTATCAATATGAGGGTGTAAGAGAACACTTCTGAAGGAAATTAGGAAAGCAAAAGGAGCTAGTATAGAAAAGTAGAAGAGAATCCTAAAAGTATATTAAAAGTAAAAGGCTAACTGGGGAGCGTATAGATCCCTTTAATGATTAACATGGTAATGATTATGTAGAACCATGTGGAATGGATGAAGTCTTAAATGAATACTTCTTGTCTGAATATACAATGGAGAAGGATTTAGAAACTAATGAGATCAGGGGAAGGAAAAGTAATATCCTGGAGAAAATCAACATTATGAAGAAGGAAGTGTTAGAGGGAGGATATTGCCAGTGGTCGAGTAGAAATTTTTGTTACTTCGTTAGTTGAAACTGTGTTGATAGAAGACTGGGTGAAAGCCAAAATTGTACCTTGATTTAAGAGAGGCTGCGGGAAAAATCCAGGCTATTGCAACCTATATCAGATTCACAAGAGAGTTGGTGAAGGAAGGAACTACACATGCTGGTTTACACCGAAGATAGACACAAAATGCTAGAGTAACTCAGCAGGACAGGCAGCACCTCTGGAGAGAAGGAATGGGTGACGATTCGGGTCAGTCTGAAGAAGGGTGAGCTGATAGAAGTGTATAGGGTTATGAGGTTCATAGATGGATACGATAGCCAAAGACTTTCTCATGTTTGGGGTGTCTACAACTGGAGGACATGGATTTAAGATCAGTGGGAGGAGGTTTAAAAGCGATCCAAGGGGGTTGGTCTTTCACATAAAGAGTATTTGTAATAAGCTGCCAGAGAATGCAGTAGAGACAGGCACTTTAGCAACATTTAAGAGGCACCTTGACATGTTCTTCAATGAGCAAGACAGGGAAGGATATACAATTAATACAGACAAGTGGGATTAGTATAGATTGGCATGATAATTAGCACAGATAAGATGGGCCAAAGGGCCTGTTCCTGTACTGTACTACTCCATGACTCCATACCTGAATGCTGTCTAGGTCTTGCTATGTGCAGGTATATATTGCTTCATTTTTGTGAACGGTATTGAATATTATGCAATCATCAGTGAATATTCTGTGTCTCAATCCTTTACAATGGAAGGAAGCTTATTAATAGACAATAGACAATAGATAATAGGTGCAGGAGTAGGCCATCCGGCCCTTCAAGCCAGCACCGCCATTCAATATGATCATGGCTGATCATCTACAATCAGGACCATCTGAAAATGGTAATGCAGCATCTGAAAATGATTAAACCCCGGATACTACTTTAAGGAGCTCATCCACTGGTTCATCCAGATGCTGGTTTAAACCGAAGATAGACAGAAAAACCTAGAAAATAGGTGCAGGAGTAGGCCTTTCGGCCCTTTGAGCCAGCACCCCCATTCAATGTGATCATGGCTGATCATCCAAAATCAATACTCCATTATGCTTTTTCTCCCTATCCCTTGATTCCCTTAGCCCTGAGAGCTAAATCTAACTCTCTCTTTGTAGATTGATGATGCATGTAAACCAATCACACATAAGCCTGAAGAAGGGTTTCGGCCCGAAACGTCGCCCATTTCCTTCGCTCCATATATGCTGCTGCACCCCCTGAGTTTCTCCACTCTGGGTGAAAAAGCTTTTCCTCATCTCTGTCCTAAATGGCCAATCCCTTATTCTTAAACTGCGACCCCTGGTTCTGAACATTTTTCCTGCAACAAATGTTTGGAATATTTTGCACTTCAAAGTTTCACTATTTCTCATTCCCACATGCAAGTAGAAGTTCCACATGCAGGTACCACATGCATCTACCCTGGCCAATCCTCTAACAATTTTATATGTTTCTATAAGATACCCTCTCATCCTTCTAAATTCCAGTGAATATAAGCCTACTCAACCCATTCATTCATCATACGTCAGTCCCACCATCCTGGGATTTAACCTGGTGACCTACACTGCACTCCCTCAATAGCAATAATGTCCTTCCTCAAATTAGGAGAGCAAAATTGCATACAATACTCCAGGGCCCTGTACAACTGCAATAAGCCCTCCTTTCTCTTAAACTCAAATCCTCTCGCAATGAAGGCCAACATGCCATTGGCTTTCTTCACTGCCTGCAGTACCTGCATGCTTACTTTCAGTGAGTGATGGACAAGCACACCCAGGACTCGTTGCACCTCCCCTTCTCCTAATCTGACACCATTCACATAATGTTCTGCCTTTCTGTTCTTTCCACCAAAGTGAATAACCTCACATTTATCCACATTATACTGCATCTGCCATGCTTCGGCCCACTCACCCAACCTATCCAAGTCACCCTGCAGCCACATAGCATCCTCCTCCTCTCACTGCCACCCAGCTTTGTGTTATCCGCAAACTTAGAGATGTTACATTCAATTCCCTCATCTCAATCGTTAATATATATTGTAAACTACTGGGGTCCCAGCTGGAGTAACTCAGCGGGACAGGCTGCATCTCTGGAGAGAAGGAATGGGTGACGTTTCTGGTTGAGACCCTTCTTCAGACTTCATCCACTGGTGTTCTTTGGCTAAAAGGGCCTCCAATGGTCACAAGCATCTTCCTTTCTCCAAGTTTGATTCAATCTGGAGGATTTATTTTCTCTTTGAATTCCAATCACTTCAGTTTTACCAGGCCACACTCAGTCAATCGATCTGGTGTTGAGAGCACTCACTGTCTATTCACCTCTTGACTTCAGCTCTTCAATTTATGTTTGGATAAAGGCTGTATTAAAGTCTGGAACCTATTAGCTCTTACGAAATCTAGGTTAGAGTCATAGAGTCATAGAGCTATTGAGCCATGGAGCTCAGAAACAGGCCCTTCGGCCAAACTTGCCCATGATGACCAAGCTGCCCCATCCATGCTAGTCCCAACTACCCTGATGTTTTTAGCCTATATCCCTCTAAACCTTTCCTATCCATGTACCTGTCCAAATGTCTTTTAAATGTTGCTATACCACCTGATTCAACTACCTCCTCTGGTAGCTTGTTCCATATCCCCACCACCCTCTGTAAATGGATTTCCCCTCAGGTTCCTATTAAGAATCAATAGTGTTTTATTGTCACTTGTTATGTCACTTATACAAAATTCAGTTTCCAATTGTTATTCAGTGTCAAACATAGCAAACTTGTAAACTGTAGAGCACCGTATCTATACGGGCACTGTAAATATAAAATGCAATTAGGATTTTACTGTTAAACCGAGGTATGCTAACCTTAATACGACGGTAAATATGAAAGCAGGTCTCAGTTTATGGGAGATGCAGTGGAAGCTGTCACCTTGAGATATAATGTTGGAAAATCACTATGGGAAGCAACTGTTCAGGTACTAACCATCCTCAAAGGTGACCATGGAAGGACCTTTGATGGATTCAAGTGCATTTGGCAAACCATGCCTACTTTGGGGAGGAATTGAAATGCGTCATAACAAGGGCACTTTGAAGCCTATTAGGGGGCTAATCGTTCCTTCAGTTGTCTGCTGGCGTTTATGAAGGAGAGTCAAGAGTGTTTTATTGTCATATGTCCCAGATAGAACAATGAAATTCTTACTTGCAGCAGCACAACAGAATATGTAAATATAGTACACTGTAAACAATATGATAAACGAAAGAGAAGAAAAAATATACATCATATATATATATATATATTATATATACACACGTGCATACACAGATGTACACACAAAAAAACAAACAAAATAGTGCAATAACAACAATAATAATAATAATAATAATAATAATAATAATAATAATAATAATAATAATAATAATAATAATAATAATAATAATAATAATAGTGCATTGAAGTTCTGAGCTTATTTGTTGTCATGTTTAATAGCCTGATGGCTATAGGGAAGAAGCTGTTCCTGATCCTGGACATTACAGTTTTCAGGCTCCTGTACCTTCTTCCCGATGACAGGGGTGAAATGAGGGTGTGGCCAGGATGGTGTGGGTCTCTGATGATGCTGGCTGCCTTTTTGAGGCAACGATTCCAATAAATCTCTTTGATGGTGGCGAGGTCAGAACTGGTGATGGACTGGGCAATGTTCACAGCGTTTTGCAGTCTTCTTCACTCCTGGGCATTCAAGTTGCCGAACCAGGCCGTGATGCAACCAGTCAATATGCTCTCTACCTTTAGAAGTTCAAGAGAAGCCTCTTTGACATACCAAATCTCCGTGATCTTCTCAGGAAGTAGTGTTGATGTGCTTTCTGTATAATTGCATTAGTGTGCTGGGTCCAGGAAAGATCTTCAGAAATATGCACGCCCAGAAATTTCAAGTTTTTTAATCTCTCCACCATCGTCCCATTGATAGAAACAGGATTGTGGGTTCTCATCCTTCCTCTTCCATAGCCCACAATGAGTTCACTGGTCTTACTGATACTGAGAGCCAGGTTGTTGTGCTGGCACCATTTGGTGAATCGGTCGATCTCACTTCTATACTCTGATTCATCACCATCTGTAAATCCTCCTTCGGCGAACTTGAAAATGGAGTTTCCACCGTGCCCGGCTACACAGTCGTGAGTATAGAGTGAGTAGAGCAGGGGGCTGAGCACACAGCCTTGAGGTTCTCCCGTAATGAATGTTAATGAGGAAGTAGTGTTTCTGCCAATTCGAACAGACTGTGGTCTGATGAGGAAGTCGAGGATCCAATTGCAGAGGGATGGACAGAGACACAGTTCCGTGAGCTTAGTAACCAGCTTGGATGGGATGATGATATTGAATGCCGAGCTGTAGTCTATAAACAACAGGCTTGACGTATGTATTTTTATTGTCCCTATTAAATCTTTCCCCTCTCACCTTAAACACGTCCTCTTGTTCTAGATTCCCCTACTCTGGGTAAAAGACTGTGCATTAGGATTAAGCATATTATTGATGGTACTTGTTGTAAACAATGACATCTTCAGTCACTTTACTAATGATTTAGAATGGTTTAGTGGAGCGATCTTTGGTTCCTTTGGATTAGAAATTTATGAATATCATTCATAGGAACTTAATTAATTGCACACAAAGGAGATAAACTTAGGTGAAAGTGGTCAGATTTAAGGAAGGTCTTAATGGAGGAGTGAGAGTGATGAAAGATTTTAGAGCGGAGTGGAAGAAAAAGGGTTATTGCAGGGTTGAAAAGAAGGGATACACAAAATTATAATTCAGAAGTATATTTCCAAATTCTCGTTAAATATATTCTTGGAGTTTAAATTCACTTAACCCTCCCAAGTTTCAATAATCAATCTCTAACAGTCTTTCTTGTCCATTTGCAACATTTTATCGCAAATGCCTGTAGGTATCGAAAGAAAATGGAAAACAGCCTTTTCGCAAATGGGGCTACCTTTTATAGGTCCATGAACCTTGAGGGGCCGAACTACATATCCAATCAAACACACCAATTACATCAATACATTATAGACAGTTCCCCAATCCAATTACAGAGGGTCTCAAACAATGTTTCTCACAGAAGCTTCTGGAAGGAAGCTAGTTCACTGAATAATGCAACATTTACTCTGGAACACAAAGCAATTCTGCTAGGGCTTAACACTTTGGCCAATCAACAAACAGCAGGGTAGCTATCTTGCAACATTATTTACATTATTCACAATTATTTTGCAGCAATCCAATCAAACTCATGCATTTACATTACCTTGGAGATCCTCTGCAAAACTCTCATACATACTTACAATTGCAGAGATACTTAGACCTTCGTTATCAGAAACACTGATCTGGGACCTGGACTTCCCGGCACCAACCAGCAGCCTGTGGCTTCTTATACTGAAATACAGAATAAGCCAAAAAGGTCTTGTAGTGCATGAATCCTCTGCTTTATTTTTGGCTCCTCTATTTTGGCCAGGATTTACAGGCCCACCAAATCCGCACCAACCAGCGATCCCTGTACGCTAGCACTACCCTACATACTAAGAACCATTAATACACTTTTACTGAAGCTAATTAACCTACAAATATTTGGTGTGTGGGAAGAAACTGGGAGTGCCCGGGGAAAACCCACATGTTCACGGGGAGAATGTACAAACTCTGTCCGGACAGCACCCGTAGACAGAATCAGTGTCTCCAGCTATGTCAGGCAGCAACTCTACTACTGCACCACCGTGCCACACCACTTCATTGATGGCTTTACATAATGTTTGCTTGCTAAAGTTTGCAGGAAATTAATCTTCAGTTTCTGGAGACTGCAGATTAATGTGACACTGCTAGCGGAAGGCCGTTGGGGTGTAGGGTTTGCAGGAGTGGAGAAGGCCACTGTAGTCAGATGTCAAGACCATGGAGAAAGGATGCACTTTTAAAATCTGATACACCTGGAACCAATGTAGGTCAGTTAGGATCAGAATGATGGGTGAGCGTGACATTGAAAAAGTAAACCTTGGATGTCAGTGAATCCCATTATAGCTATTCTCACATCTGCTGCAGAAAACTCCAAGGCCCAAGACTAGCTGTTCATGGTATTAATGGATGAATGCTGACACCTTCATTTGACATTCTTGTACCATGATTTTAACAGACCATAACCTAATTAATGTCCACATTAAAATCGGCAAGAAAGAATATCTCTCTGGTTTCACAACTTTCTAGGATTCAATACACAATAGAATAATCTTTAAACTTTCCATAAACTAGCAGAATTTGTTAGTTTTGATAATCTATGGGATTCTACGTTGCATATTGATATTTTTAACGACCTGATTGTCATTCAGTAATTAGTTGACATTAATTTGCAGCACTTGCAGTACAAAATAGTCTAGAAATTAGTTAACTTATTCTTGAAACGTTTAGTGCTACGTGGTTCATTGTCCATTGTAGCTGAAATAAACTGATTCAGTGCTCATTTCTGCAAAAAGCCATGGCATTCATGAAATAACGCTTTTGGTTAATTTATGCTTGAGCATTTAACCTTTCCCTGGCGTCAAACATACACCAAATGATGCAAGTTTAGTTGAGTTTGGTTTAGAGATACAGCACGGAAACAGGCCCTTTGGCCGCCGTGGCCACACCGACCAGCGATCCCCGTACATTACCACTACCCTACACACACTAGGCACAATTTACACTTATACCAAGCCAATCAACCTACAAACCTGCACGACTTTGGAGTGTGGGAGGTAATCGAAGATCTCAGAGAAAACCCACACGGTGACTGGGTGAACGTACAAATTCCATACAGACAGAACCCGTAATCCGACGCTGCAAGCGCTGTAAGGCAGCAACTTGATCGCTGCGCCACCGTGCCATCCATTTGTGCAAAGCCCATTACCATCCCGACCAACAGAAACGTGAGTTCAAAGATCCACACAACTATTACAGAATGGTTTCAACCAAACTCTCAACACTTTGCATTAGTTTGCTGCAGGGTGCTTCTTGCCTTCATTGATTGATTGATTGATTGATTGATTGATTGATACTTTGTTATCACAGCTGACATGTCACAGTGAAATTCTTTGTTTTGCATACCGTACACAAGGTATGCAAAGAGTCGCCACGTATAGGGCGCCGACAAAGTTGCAAAGTATTCGATACCAATGGGCCCTCTTTGTTTTCAGAGACCCCCAACGGTGGGACCCTCTTTGTTCTCATGCCGGGTGGGGGAAATTATAGAAACATAGAAAATAGGTGCAGTAGGAAAAGTAGGCCATTCTGCCCTTCGAGCCTGCACCGCCATTCAATATGATCATGGCTGATCATCCAACTCAGTATCCTGTACCTGCCTTCTCTCCATACCCCCTGATCCCTTTAGCCACAAGGGCCACATCTAACTCCCTCTTAAATATAGCCAATGAACTGGCCTCAACTAACTTCTGTGGCAGAGAGTTCCAAAGATTCACCACTGTCTATGTGAAAAATGTATTTCTCATCTCGGTCCTAAAGGATTTCTCCTCTATCCTTAAACTGTGACCCCTTGTCCTGGACTTTCCCAACATCGGGAACAATCTTCCTGCATCTAGCCTGTCCAACCCCTTAAGAATGTTGTAAGTTTCTATAAGATCCCCCCTCGAAAAGTATAGCAATATTTAAAAGATATTTGGACAGGTACAGGTATAGGAACGATTTAGAAGGCTATGGGCCATACACAGGCAGGTGCCACTTAATTGTGCACTGCACCATTGTATGGATTTCACGTGCCTGGAAGAATCAACTGCAGATTTCTTCTTCCAGCTGGTTCTCACTGTTGCCCAGGCTGGTCACCTAGTCCTCTTCGCAACCTGTATGTGCCTTTTAGCATTTGATTGACTAGAACTTTTGTCCACATTTGATTGAAGATAAAATCTCTCGCCTTATCCCCAGAATCCTCTCTTTCCACCATAGCAGACAGCAGTAACTCACATTGTACCAACCATGGAGTGTGTGCTTTTAATGGCTGAATAATGCACAACAAAACTATCAGAAGTAGCATTCAGTTAACGCTGGTCAAGTTGGGAAATGTATACGTCCCATTCCATCACATCTCTCTGGTTAACTGCTGTTCTAACTTCATTTGACCCTAATTCCAGAATTGTTGAGTGGGACGCAAACTGATATTAATGATAAACACAGCAATATTTTAACACACCAAAAAATTAATCCACTAGAAAAATATGTCGTCAACTAATTCTTGGTTCTGATTTCAGTGGTATTTCATCGATACTTTAAATTAATTTCTTTATATCTACCAACTGACATAACCACCTGATTGTTACTCAAATCAATGTGCCACCAACAATTTAATATGTTATGATTTATCTTGCTCAAGGTTACAGCATCTTCAGATCATTGTGTCTCAGATAGGCAATCTTCGTTATTGAGGGAACATTGACTTAGAAACTTTGGTTAAAATAACATGCCAATGTCGCAAAAAGTCTGGTTCAGCCGAAAGAATGTTTGGGGAGGGGCGTAAGGAAGTCACAGTACAGGATTTACGAAGGAGAAGCTGAAGTAACTATTTTAGTCTTCCCATTCATCATCTGGAGGCAATTGTTGCTTATTCATGACTAAATGCCTGATGAGCAGCAACAAAGTAGGACAGCAAGGCTTATGTCATCAGTGTGCACATGAAAACTGACTATGTTTCTGTGGGACTAAGTATAAGAGAGAGGAAGAGGATCCTTCTGTGGATTTTTGGATAGATGGTGTGAAGGGAAACCATCAGAATCATAGAGTCACACAGCACAGAAATAGGCCTTTCAGCCCAACTCGACCAGGTCGACCAAGATGCCCCATCTAAACCAGTCCCATTTGCCCAGGATTTACCCACATCTCTTTAAACCTTTCCTATCCATGTTCTTCATCAGATGTCCCCTAAACTTCCCCATTCTCCTAATATGGTCACAAAATGCTGCAGAACCCAGCGGGATAGGCCGCTTCTCCTGAGAGAAGGAATGGATGAACGTTTCAGATCGAGACCCTTCTTCAGGCTGAAGAAGGTCTGAAGAAGGGCCTTGACCCGAAACGTCATCCATTCCTTCTTTTGAGAGACGCTGCCTGAGTTATTCCAGCATGTTGTGCCTATCTTCGGTTTAAACCAGCATCTGCAGTTCCTTACTACATATTATCCTAAAGCTGTGCCCTTTAGTTTTAGATACCTATGACAAAAGGTGAAGGTTTCTGCCATTTACCTTATCCATGACCCTTATACAGTTGGCCTCTTTCGGATCCTCCCTTCACCTCTTCCACTCCATGTGAAACTTTTTCAGCTCATCAAGTCTCTCCTCATAACTGAAATAGACAATTGTGATCACTGTGATCATGGCTGATCATCCACAATTAGTACCCTGTTCCTGCCTTTCCCCCATATCCCTGGACTCCACTATCTTTAAGAGCTCTATCTAACTCTCCCTTGAAAGCATCCAGAAAAGTCAAGTTAAGTCAAGAGAGTTTATTGTCATGTGTCCCAGATAGGACAATGAAATTCTTGCTTGCTGCATCACAACAAAATATATAAACATAATTCAGAACAGGAAATAAAAGTTCAGTGTGTCTCTATACCATAGACCATATATAAACACAATAAATAAACAGATAAAGTGCAATAGGCTGTTATTGTTCAGAGTTTGTTTGATGTCATGTTTAATAGCCTGATGGCTGTGGGGAAGAAGCTGTTCCCGAACCTGGATGTTCCAGATTTCAAGCTCCTTTACCTTTTTCCCGATGGCAACAGAGAGATGAGTGTGTGACCAGGATGGTGTGGGTCTTTGATGATGCTGGCAGCCTTTTTGAGGCAGCGACTGCGGTAGATCCCTTAGATCAATGAGTCAGAGCCGATGATGGACTCGGCAGTGGTCACAACTTTCTGCATTCTTTTCTGCTCCTGGACGCTCAGGTTGCCGAACCAAACCACGATGCAACCAGTCAGTATGCTCTCTACTGTGCACCTGTAGAAGTTCGAGAGAGTCCTCCTTGACATACCGACTCTCCGTAATCTTCTCAGGAATTAAAGGCGCTGATGTGCCTTCTTTATAATTGCATCAGTGTGCTGGGACCAGGAAAGATCTTCGGAAATATGCACGCGCAGGAATTTGAAGTTCTTGACCCTTTCCACCATCATCCCAAATTGGCCTCCACTGCCTTCTGAGGCAGGAAACTCCACAGATTCACAACTCTCTGTGTGAAAAATGTTTTCTTCATCTCCATTCTAAATGGCCTCCCCTTTATTCTTAAACTGTGGCCCCTGGTTCTGGACTCCCCCGACATCAGGAACATGTTTCCTGCCTCTAGCGTGTCCAATTCCTTAAGAGTCTTATATGTTTCAATAAGATCACCTCTCATTCTTCTTAATTCCAGTGTATACAAGCCCAGTTGCTCGATTCATTCAACATATGACAGTCCCGCCATCCCGGGTACTAACCTTGTGAGCCTGCACTCCCTCAATAGCAGGAATGTCCTTCCTCCAAATTGGAGACCAAAATTGAAATCTCAGGCAACATCATGGTAAATCTTATCTGTGGTCTCTCCAGTGCAATCATGACCTTACATTAGTGTGGTGACAGAATTTTGTACAATATTCCAACCTTATCCTAACCAATGATTTGTGGCAATCATGAATTTAAAGCATAAAAGAGTTATCCCATTATTCACTATCATTGATCCAATTTTGTCTTGACTCGAAAGGTCACCCATTCCTTCTCTTCAGAGATGCTGCCTGACCCGCTGAGTTACTCCAGCATTTTATGTCTATCTTCAGTGTAAACCAACATCTGCAGTTCCTTCTTACACAATCCAATTTTTCCATTCCTTCTGCTAACAAATATCATTTTCATGCATAAAACTTGGAATTGTAGATGAAAAAGCCTTGATTTAATGCTTTTAGTTTAGTTTAACGATGCAATGTGAAAACAGGCCTTCAACCCATCGAATCCACGCCGATCACCGATCACCCATACACTAGTTCGATCTTTTCCTGGTTTTGCATCACACACACTAGGGGTAATTTAGAGAAGCCAATTAACTTACAAACCTGCACGTCTTTGGAATGTGCAGGGAAACTGGAGCACTCGGAGAAAACCCACGCGGTCACAGGGATGACGTGCAAACTCCATATAAGCAGCAGCTGTAGTCGGGATTGAACATGGGTCTCTGGCCGTGTGGGGCAGCAACTCTTCCACTGCGCCACTGTACCGCCCCTACCAAGGACCTTTTGCATGTAAAGCAGATATGACTTTACTGCACTATGAACCAAAATATGCAACAGGGTAATTATACGAGGATATATTGTGAATGTACTGGTGAGGTACGATGTGAAAGCTGTCGCTTCTAAACATTAATTTTTCTTGACAGGCCATCATGGCTCAGCTGCCCCAAGAGGAAAAGGCGAAGATTGCTGAGCAAGTGGAGAGCTTCCAGCAGGAGAAGTACAAGCTGGATGCCGAAGTTGCCAAGTGGGATGACAGCGGCAATGACATAATTGTGCTGGCAAAGCAGATGTGTATGATAATGATGGAAATGACCGATTTCACCAGGTAAGAGAATGTAGGTGATGTGTGGCTTGCAACTCGAGCATAACCAGCGCGCACCACACTGTCTTACTGGTACAGAGAGCTCAGGACACTACTTCTCCCTGCACTATATACACAGCAGAATGTGTAGGAAGCGACTGCAGATGCAGGTTTAAACCGAAGACCGACATAAAATGCTGTTGTAACTCAACGGGACAGGCAGCATCTCTGGAGAGAAGGAATGGGTCACGTTTCGGTTTGAGACCCTTCTTCAGCAGAATACTGGCCAGTAACTAATCTTTCTCCAGAATCTGTGGAATTCTTTGCCACAGACGGCTGTGGAGGCCAAGTCAGTGGATATTTTTAAGGCAGAGATAGATAGATTCTTGATTTGTACGGGTGTCAGAGGTTATGGGGAGAAAGCAGGAGAATAGGGTTGGGAGGGAGAGATAGATCAGGCATGATTGAATGGAGGAGTAGACTTGATGGGCCGAATAGCCTAATTCTACTCCTATTCCTTATAACCTTGTGACATAATATATTTTTTCATCTATCATAATGTTAAGTTTAGAGATACAGCATGGAAACAGATTCTTCGGTTAACCATATAACCATATAACCATATATCACCGAATCTATGCTGACCATCGATCACCCATTCACCCAAGTTATTATGGTTGGGCCAAGATGAGCATCTATTGTCTATTTCAAATTGTCCTGGAATTGTGAAGGTTGTTGGGTGATTTTGGAAGGCAGTTCAGGCTCTCCCATGTTAATGTGGAATTATCCTGGACGAGAGTGGCTAAAAATGCTGGATTTCTAACCCTAAGGTCATGAGTAAACCAAATGTTTTTTACATTCATACCATGCTTTCATAGTGTGAATCCAGGTTTTTATTCTAGATTTATTTTGATTTTAATTGAAACCACTCCATTTAAATTCATTGGAATGTTTCTGGATTATCTGTTCAAGAATTCTCTGCATTATTAGTTGAACAACTAATTCATAAGACTTCAAAGCTGCTTTCACTGAGTAACAACAAGGTAGTCATACAGGTGGAAATAGGTCCTTCCTAGTAAGTTGACCATTATCAGCACACTTTAAAAAACTTCCCATTTTAGAGACCCTTTCCATCAAACAATCTACTCCAATCAACTGGAGCGAGTTCCTGTCTAATGCCTTCATAGATGGCCTTGCCCCAATTCAGAATATCAGAAGTCACAGGTACCAAAATCTACGGGCTCATCTACGGGCACTTCATCAACTTTCCCCTCCCGATTCCCTAAAAAAAAGTTTTTCTCTTCTGAATCTTTTTTTTAATTATGTATTGATGGGTTTGTTAAAGTAAGCAAGGTAAATATATACAGACACAAGGAACTGCAGGTGCCAGTTTACAAAAAAAGACACAGAGCTAGAGTAACTCAGCGGCTCTGGCAGCATCTCTGGAAAACATAAATAGGTGAGGGGGGTGTTGTTCCTGGAGCTTACATTGGCCCATCCTGTAACAATGCTGGGGCCAGAAGCAACAAGATGCAAGTAGGAGTAGGATGGTGAATTATGAAGGCAGGTAATCAGAAGCTCAGGGGAACTCATGCAGACTAGGTGCAGGAGTACCATTTAAAAATAGAGACACAAAATTCTCAGCCGGTCAGGCAGCATTTCTGGAGAACATGGATAGGTGATGTTTTGGGTCGACAACTGTCTTCAGACTATTTGTTTTAGTTTAGAGATACAGCACGCAAACAGGCCCTTCGACCCAATAAGTTCACAGTGACCATCGATCACCTGTTCGCACTATTTCTATATTATCCCACTTCCTCATCCAGTCCCTGCACATTAGGGGTAATTTATAGGGGACAATTAACCTACAAACCCGCACGTCTTTGAGATGTGGGAAGAAACCAGAGCACCCAGAAGAAACCCACATGGTCACAGGGTGGACATACAAACTCCCCACAGAAAGCACCCAGGGTCAGGATGGATCTAGCTATGCCACTGTGCCTTCCCTTATCGAAAACAAACATTTATTTTTCCGTTGGATTTCAGTAAAGTGAGGGATTTGGAGAATAGAAGTATTGGATGATTCGCTTGACTGCCAGAGAAATAACAATGTCATATAAACAAGACAGCTGAAATAGTTATATAGCAACCACAAACATACCTAAAAGCTCAGGATCAAAGTCTACAAAAATATATTTGCCTCCAATGCTGCAACTGCTGGAATAGTCAGGCAAAGTTAAATATTGCACCATATTTGTCATTTATTGAGTATGTGTGAAAGTGTATTTATATACACTGAACTTTATTTTTCTCCCGTTTTGTACTATGTTTATATATTCTGTTGTGCTGCAGCAAGTAAGAATTTCATTGTCCTATCTGGGACATATGACAATAAAACACTCTTGACTTAACCTCAAACTGTAATATATTCCACTCCCTCTTCTCCCCTTCCCCATCGGGCAAAATGTATGGAAATGTGAAAAAACACACACCTCCAGATTCAGGCATAGTTTCTTCCCAGCAGTTATCAGGCAACTGTATAACCCTACCAACAACTAGAGACAGCAGTCCTACACTATTCTCTACCTCATTGGAGACTATCTGACTATCTTTGATCAGACTTTACTGGCTTTATCTTGCACAAAATGTCATTCACTTTATCGTGTATTTGTACAGCATGTTAACCAAGCAGATGGTTAACTGCTTGGCACGCAACAAAAGCTTTTCAGCCATGATCATATTGAATGGCGGTGCTGGCTCGAAGGGACAAATGGCCTACTCCTGCACCTATTTTTCTATGTATCAATGTGAGAATAAATTAATGACTAATATACACGATGGGTGCTGGGCCATGCAAAGGCATAGATCATTGTTCAGAGATGCTGAATACTGGAGAACAGATTGGCTGTGATTGTAGTTCACAATAACAATGTTGAGAATGTCTTTTAACTGATCTGAAAATAGATGTTGCTATAGAGGTTTATCATGATTTCATTCTGATTACCACATGAAATCTGTGATTTCCAAAATTAAATGTCAGCCCAAAATGTTTTAAAACTTGATCTATGGATATTAAGGGATGTGGGGAGAAAGCAGGAACGGGGTACTGATTTTGTATGATCAACCAAGATCATATTGAATGGCGGTGCTGGCTCGAAGGGCCGAATGACCTACTCCTGCACCTATTTTCTATGTTTCTTTGAATGTGATATTCATACCAGAATAATTCTGCATTTTCAATTGCATCAGAAGATCACAGTCACATTGAAAGCCATCTTAATTTACATTATAATGTAAGGGTTGTGCATTAATTCATGGTTAACATGAAGGAAACCTTTCTTTTCATGGGGTGTAGTTGGAACCTGGAATACGCTGCCTGCAGATGTGGAGGAGTCAGATTCCTCGGTGGTTTTAAGCAGGAAAGTGGGTAAAAATATAACAATTTAAAAAACTTGACAACATCAGAGATAGGGCTGTGTGGGTCGAGAGCTAGTGCTGTCATGATGGGTCAAATGATTTCCTATCCAAATAGTGAAAGGCCTGGATAGAGTGTTTGCGGAGAAGATGTTTCTACTTGTGGGAGAGTCCAGGGCCAGAGGCCATAGCCTCCGAATAAAAGGACGTACCTTTAGAAAGGAGATGAGGAAGAATCTGTGGAATTCATTGCAACAGAAGGTTGTGGCCAGGTCAATGGACATTTTCAAGGTGGAGATTGATAGAATCTTGATTAATACAGGTGTCAGGGGTTATGGGGAGAAGGCAGGAGAGATAGATCAGCCATGATTGAATGGCGGAGTAGACTTGATGGGCCGAGAGGCCTAATTCTGCTTTTATAATTTATGAACATGAAAATCATGTAACGATTTTATGATTCAAAAGAAGATGTGATTTTGTAATGAATGTCAAGATATGCCATGTGCACTAAACAGTGATTGTTATTTTTTTATACTGTGTGATTTTGTAATAGGAAATATATTGTGATTTTGATTAGTGCTTTAGTTTAATTTTTTAGTTTAGTTTAGAGATACAGCACGACAAAACAGGCCCTTCGGCCCACCGAGTTTGCGCCGAACACCAACACTATACTATATACTAGGGACGATTTACAATTGATAGAAGCCAAATTAACCACAAACCTGTACGTCTCTGGAGTGTGGGAGGACACCCAGGGAAAACCCACACGGTCACGGGGAGAATGTACGAACTCCATACAGACAGCACCCTTAGTCAGGATCGAACCCGGGTCTCTGTCGATGTGAGGCAGCAACTCTACCACTGCGCCACCGTGCTGCCCTATTGGCTTTCTCATTGACAAATCTCTCCAAGAGGCTTGTGGGCTCTTTCATCTTACAGACAGAGAGGATAAGGGGATAAAAGGGTAGCATGTTAGGTCATAGGGAATAGGAATAGAATTAGGCCATTTGGCCCATCCATTCTAATCTGCCATTCAATCATAACTGATCTATCTCTCCCTCCTAACCCCATTCTCCTGCCTTCTCCCCATAACCTCTGACACCTGTACTAATGTTAACTCAGCTCCTCGATTTGACACCAGAATAAACACACCTGCCTTTGAAGGTCCATTTGCTTTAGTTCTTCTGCTAGATATGTCAAAACAATCTTATCTCAGCAACATCAGTGGCATTAATAGAACTGTAAAATATAAAAATGTGAAATATCTGAAGATTAGACAGAGGTAACATTTTGGAGCTATTTCTTGGTATTTAGATTTTGTTCTCTCTCGATGTTCAGAATGCTGATGTTGCCTTTTTTTAAATCTATGTTAATGTTGAGTGAAGAGATCAAGTGGTTTGTGACCACATTTGCTGACAACAAATCGATGGGTGAGAAAGCAAGGTGTAAGAAGGCTTCAGGAATCTACAAAGGGATACAGATGGGTTAAGATACAGGCATATGGCAGATGGTATGTAATGTGGAGAAAAATTAGGTTATTTCCTTTGGGATAACAAGTAGAAAGCAAAGTAAAAATATTTGAATAGTAGAGTACAAAATGCTGTGGTACAGTGGGATCTGCATGTCCTTGTTCGCAAAACACAGGAAATTAGCATGAAAGTACAGCAACTGATTAAGAAGATAATAGTGTTTTAAATTTTATTACGGAGGGGAAATAATATAAAAGCAGAGAAGTCTTGCTAAAACTGAAAAGGATATGGATGAGCTTACACCTGCGATGTTGCGTATAGTTTAATCTAAGTAGATGTATAAAATCATGATGGTGGTGGTGTATTCTGTGATGAATGCACACAGTCTTTTACCCAGTGTAGGAGAATCAAAAACCATAGGTTTAAGGTAAGAGGGGAAAGATTTAATAAAAATCTAAAGGACAACTTTTTCACACAGAGAGTAGTGGGTATATGGAATGAGCTGCCAAAGGAGGCAGGTACAATAACAACATTTTAATAACATTTGGGACAGCTACATAGATTGGAGAGGTTTAAAGAGATATGGATTAAATATGGGCTAAATGGACTAACGTAGATGGGGCATCTGGGTCGCATGGATAAGTTGGGCTGGTGGGTCTGTTTCTGTGGACATCAGTCTGAAGAAGGGTCTCAGTTCAGAGAAGAATCATGAATTTGATTCCTGGGTTAACTGAGGAGGAACGGTTGAGCAGGTTGGACTGAAGCACATTGACATTTGGAAGAATGAGTAGGGGACCTTCGCAAGGTAGAGTCCAAAATGATGTCTTCCCTCCTGTGGGACAGAGCCAGAGATTCAGGGGAAGGGATTTCCCATTGAAGGCAGAGAAGAGAAGGAATACTTTCTCCAGATATTTCCATTTACTGTAGTTATACCAGATAGAAACAGGCTCTTTGGGCCACCTGGCCCAGGTTTATCATCAACCACCCATCTATGATAATCCCATTTTATTCCATGCCTTCTACCGACCAATTCCCTCCACATTTGACTGCTGACCTATGCCGACAGTGGCCAATTAATCCATCCACCCCGATCGATGTCTTCCGGGTGTGGGAAGAAATTGAAGCTCTGGAATGAAACGCACTTGGCCATAAGGAGAATATGTCAACGCCATACAGAGGTCAGGATTGAATCCGTGTGTGTGGAGCAGTGATGCAATGCCTCTACTACCACTTCACCAGGACAGCTGAATAGGAATCTTTGGAATTTTCCACTACAGTGAATTTGAGGAAAAATCGTAGAATATATTCAAGGATGATTTTAGTTTCGAGGGGAATTGATTCTTAGCACTGGAAAGTGGAGCTGAGGCCAGATCAGTTCTGTTGGAATGGACCCAAGGGCCCCATATGATCAATCCTGCCACTGTTATGCTCTTACACGCATATTCTGCTGTGCTGCAGCAAGTAAGAATGTCATTGCTCTACCTGGGACATTTGACAATAAAACACTCTTGATCCTTCTCCACTAAAGTACATTTTGCTGATGCAGTAACCAAAGATGATCAGCAGCAGCAGATTGCAAATCCCTTTACTTATTTGTCCAATGCGTAGTACATCTCAGTGGTTTTCCGGAGTTAAAATCTGAAGTAATGTTGAACATCACACCCCACTATTCAGAGAGAAATTGCAAGTGAGGGTCTAGACTGAGATTCATTCAGCTAATAGAGTTATAGACTCATACATTACTGCATGGAGGCAGGCACTTCAGCCCAACTCATCCATGCCGACCAAGATATCGCATCTCAGCTAGTCCCATTTGCCCACACTTGGTTCATAACCCTCTGAACCTTTCCAATCCACGCACCTTTAGTTTAGTTTACTTTAGAGATACAGCATGTAAACAGGCCCTTCAGCCCACTGAGTGCGCAGCAATCCCCGCATATTAACATAGAAAATAGGGGCAGGAGTAGGCCATTTGACTCTTCGAGCCTGCACCGCCATTCAATATGATCATAGCTGATCATCCAACTCAGTATCCTGTATTAACACTATCCTACACCTACTATATAGTTCTATAGACTCAGAATCAATTCCTGTGGATTAGAGGGTAGCTAATGTTATCCCACTTTTTAAGAAAGGCGGGAGAGAGAAAATGGGGAATTCTAGACCAGTTAGCCTGACATCAGTGGTGGGGAAGCTGCTGGAGTCAATTATAAAAGATGAGATAGCCGCGCATTTGGATAGCAGAAACAGGATCAGTCCAAGTCAGCATGGTTTTACGAAGGGGAAATCATGCATGACTAATCTTCTGGAATTTTTTGAAGATGTAACTAGGGAAATGGACAAGGGAGAGCCAGTGGATGTAGTGTACCTGGACTTTCAGAAAGCATTTGATAAGGCCCCACATAGGAGATTAGTGGGCAAAATTAGGGCACATGGTATTGGGGGTAGAGTGCTGACATGGATAGAGAAGTGGTTGGCAGACAGGAAACAAAGAGTAGGGATTAATGGGTCCCTTTTAGAATGGCAGGCAGTGACTAGAGGGGTACCGCAAGGCTCGGTGCTGGGACCGTAGCTATTTACAATATACATCAATGATTTGAATGAAGGGATTCAAAGTAACATTAGAAAATTTGCAGATGACACAAAGCTGGGTGGCAGTGTGAACTGTAAGGAGGATGCTATGAGAATGCAGGGTGACTTGGACAGTTTGGGGGAGTGGGAGATGCAGGCAGATGAAGTTTAATGCCGATAAAAGTGAGGTTATCCACTTAGTTAGCAAAAACAGGAAGCCAGATTACTAGCTAAATGACATCAAGTTGGGAAAAGGGGAAGTACAACGGGAGCTAGAGGCAGGAAACATGTTCCCGATGTTGGGGGAGTCCAGAACCAGGGGCCACAGTTTAAGAATAAGGAGTAAGCCATTTAGAACGGAGACGAGGAAACACCTTTTCTCACAGAGAGTTGTGAGTCTGTGGAATTCTCTGCCTCAGGTTGGAGGTAGGTAGGTTCTCTGGATGCTTTCAAGAGAGAGCTAGATAGGGCTTTTAACAATAGTGGAGTCAGGGGATATGGGGAGAAGGCAGGAAAGGGGTACTGATTGGGGATGATCAGCCATAATCACATTGAATGGCGGTGCTGGCTCGAAGGGCCAAATGGCCTACTCCTGCACCTATTGTCTATTGTCTATTGTCTATTGTCTATTGTCATATTAGGGACAATTTACATTCACACCAAGCCAATTTACATACAAACCTGTACATCTTTAGACTGTGGGAGGAAACTGAAGATCTGGGTCAAGGGTAGAACGTACAAACTCCATACAGACAGCACCCCTATTCCGGATCGAACCCGCATCTCTGGTGCTGAAAGCGCTGTAAGGCAGCAAGTCTACCGCTGCGCCACCATGCAGCCTGTCCAAGTGTCTTTTAAATTTTGGAAATAAGAGGGTTGTTTCATCACAAATGGGGGGGAAATAATTAGATCTGTATTCTTGGAGTTTAGAAGAATGAGAGAGTATCTTACTGAAAACAATACATCCTAATGGTATTGAATATCAGGGCAGGCATGAGGGGCCAGGTGGACTCCTGCTTCTTGTGTTGTTGTATTCTATTGATCTGCTCACTGGATATGGAATCAACAGGTTCAGATCCATATCACTATGATGACTAGGGATCACTGTCACCCTCCTCAAAACTATGGGGCAATGGCTGTCCATTGTCTATTCAATGGCTGCAGAATTTCACCCTATTTCACATAGTCCCCTTGTTCCACCTATCGGACTACCCCACCTTGCATAGAAAATTGACCATAGAATGGTGCACAAGAACAATCCCTTCAGCCCACAATGTTACATCAAACAATCATCATCATCGTTGAAAACATTAGTGACACAGTGGTGCTGGTTTCCGACAGGAACGGTGACGGACGCACCACACATCTCTGTCCTACCAGTTCCTGCGGACTTCCGCTGCTGGAAGTATAGGATATTTGGTGTGTGTGCTTTATCATCATTCCTTACAATGCGATGTACGACAGTGATCGCAACTTCTACTGAAGTGTAGATGGCCATTGGCTCGCTAGAAGCTCATCCGCCCTTTGACAGGTGTTGTTTTTGGTCCTGCTGGGGTCCACAGCCCCCTCTTCACCTGACAAACCAGGTGGGGGAGACGGTTTAGTCGCCGACTATCTGACCATGGAGCGGGTAGCATGGGATTACATGGTGCCCGTGGCGGAGGGAACTCCCCCCAACCTGATCAAACATAATGCAAAATTAAACAAATCTCTTCAAACTGCATATGACCCATATCCCACCATTCCCTGCATATCTATGTACCTAAAAGCTTCCTAAACGTCACTTTTGTTTCTACCTCCACCACCATGTGTAAAAAACTTGCCACTCATTTCTCCATTAAACTTTGCCCCTCTTATCTTAAAGCTATGCTCTCTAGTTTTTAACATTTTCACCCTGGGGAAAAAAAGGTTCTGACTGTCTATCCAAACAATGCCTCTAATAATTTTAGATTCTTCTATCAGGTCACCCCTTAGCCTCCGACCATCCAGACCTTCTCTGCTACTGCAATGGTCTTGCTTTCTCTCTTTCTCATTTCTTCGACCTGAAACATCATCTGGGTTCTCAATCCAGGGTTCACTTGGCTGGCTGAGTTCTTCCAGCATTTCTGCTTTAGTTACAGTTTAAAATATCAATACAGGTGACCCATATCATCAAGCAGATGCCCAGAAATCTTGATATTTACTTTTTCAAAAAGTTTTGGCTACTATTCACCCATCGGCATTTTACTGGAATTTATCTTGCACTAAATGTTATTCCCTTTATCATGCATCTGTACACTGTGGATGGCTTGATTGCAATCATACATGGTCTTTCTGCTGACTGGATAGTATGCAACAAAAGCTTTTCACTGTACCGCAGTACATGTGACAGTGAACTAAACTAAACTACAGTGCTGGAGATGCCAGCAGGTCAGGCAGCAGCATCTCTGTGCTCCCTAAAGGGCCTGTCCCACTTTCACGACCTAATTCGCAACCTTTTTTACTCGTGGACATTTTTCATCAGGCTAGAAAAACGCCCCGACCTACTTGATGCCACCAGTACCTATGACTAGCATCACAACCTAACTACGGCCGACCTACGACCTCGTGACGACCATGCTGCGAGTACGTCAAGGGCAAACTCGGCAGAGGTCGTGAATTAGGTCGTGAAAGTGAGACAGGCCCTTAACTCTCTCCCACCTCTCATGAGAAGGGCACGACTTTTGAGGATGGAAATCCTTTCAAAATCGCTCTCATACAGAATAGGTGAATTATGTCATCATGCTTATGTTCATCTTCCTGCTCACTACCCTGCCAGAAACCATTCAAATAATTTTCAAATATTTTCCATTTCAAAAAGCGTACACAAATTATCCTTCCTCCACTGTTTCTTCTAAACCATTCCATCACCTAGCAACACACTGCATAATTTTTTTAATAATCTCTGAGCCTCTCTTTCTAGAACAGTGAAGCATTTCAATAGAGGTAATATTAAGGCTTTGAAAAAAAGAAAAGGTTTGATTTAATACATCATTTATGAAAAGCTTTCACACACACAGTGAATTACTTAGAATTACACAGCGTGTAACACTCTGTAGCAGCTCATTTGGTTCAAGTGGTCTAGGCTGTCGTTTCTGCTCTGTATGAACCATCTTCCGCCTTGTTTGAGTCATAGTGTGGAAATAGGCCCAGTGGCCCAACTTGCCCACATCGACCAACATGTCCCATCTACACTCATCCCACCTACCTGGGTTTGGCCCATATCTCTAAACCATTTCTCTCTATCCATTTACCTGTCTAAATGTTTTTTAAACATTGCCTCAAGTACCTCCTCTGGCAGCTCGTTCCATACACACATCACCCTTTGAATAAAGTTACCTCTCATCCTCTCCCTATAGCTCAGGACCTCGAGTCCCAGTAACATCTGTGTAAATCTTCTCTGAACACTTTCCAGCTTGACAACATCTGAGAGGCGATGAGAGGGGATCTCATTGAAACATATAAGATTGTTAAGGGTTTGGACACGCTAGGGGCAGGAAACATGATCCCGATGTTGGAGGAGTCCACAACCAGGGGCCACAGTTTAAGAATAAGGAGGAAGCCATTTAGAACGGAGATGAGGAAACACTTTTTCTCACAGAGAGTGGTGAGTCTGTGGAATTCTCTGCCTCAGAGGGTGGTGGAGGCCCGTTCTCTGGATGCTTTCAAGAGAGAGCTAGATAGGGCTCTTAAAGATAGTGGAGTCAGGGGATATGGGGAGAAGGCAGGAACGAGGTACTGATTGAGGATGATCAGACATGATCACATTGAATGGTGGTGCTGGCTCGAAGGGCCGAATGGCCTATTCCTGCACCTATTGTCTATTGTCTATTGTCTATCTTCCCCAAAACTGAACACAATACTCTAAATGTGGCCTCACCAACGTCTTATACTGCAACATGACCCCCCAACTTCTATACTTCTTCATCTCACTCTATCAACATCTCACAAGTTCACAAGTTCACAGGTTATATGAGTAGAATTAGGCCATTCGGCCCCATCGAGTCTACTCCACCATTCAATCATGGCTGATCTCTGCCTCCAAATTCCATTTTTCTGCCTTCTCCCCAGAACCCTTGATCAATAATTCGTCTATCTCTGCCTCAAAAAATATCCACTGATGGCCTCCACAGCCCTCTGTGGCAATGAGTTCCACAGATTAACTACCCTCTGACTAAAGAGGGTGCATGCAAGTGTACATGAGTGTTGCTGTACCATTGGTGAAAGAGACCAGAGCAAGAGGGCATGGTGATTGTCAAATGAATGAAATAGATAGGATAGACAGTCAGAACATTTTTCCCAGGGTGAAAATGCCTGGGAAATAGAGGATATAGCTTTAAGTTGAATGAGGCAGCGTTTAAAGAAAATGTATGGGGCACGCTTTTCACCCTGAGGTTAGTGGGTGCCAGGAACGCACTGTCAGGGTGTGGTGGAGGCAGATACAATAGAGGCTTTTGAATAGTACATGGATGTGTAGAGAATGTAAGGATATGGATATTCTATTAACAGACAGATTAGATTGGTCTTGGTAACATAGAAACATAGAAACATAGAAAATAGGTGCAGGAGTAGGCCATTCGGCCCTTCGAGCCTGCACCGCCATTCAATATGATCATGGCTGATCATCCAAATCAATATCCCATACCTGCCCTCTCTCCATACCCCCTGATCCTTTTAGCCACAAGGGCCACATCTAACCCTCTTAAATCTAGCCAATGAACTGGCCTCAACTACCTTCTGTGGCAGATAATTCCACAGATTCACCACTCTCTGTGTAAAAAATGATTTTCTCATCTCGGTCCTAAAAGATTTTCCCCTTATCCTTAAACAGTGACCCTTTGTTCTGGACTTCCCCAACATCGGGAATAATCTTCCTGCATCTAGCCTGTCCAACCCCTTAAGAATTTTGTAAGTTTCTATAAGATCCCCCCTCAATCTTCTAAATTCCAGCGAGTACAAGCCGAGTCTATCCAGTCTTGTCCAGCATATCATGTTCAGCATAGACATCGTTGGCCGAAAGGCCATTCCCTGTGCTGATCTGTTCTATTATCTATTCAATGTAAGGATGAACTTTATTTTAACAGACTGGCTGGGTCAGATCTGGACCTTGGGGAAATAGATTAATTTGTAGCTTTCAAAAGGGAGTGGTATCAATGCTTCGAACAAATATATTGCAGGAATTAAGGAGAAAAGTGTTGAATACTGCTGGGCTGATTCAGTCTACAATTCACCAGAAGGAATTTCTTTGGCCAGAGGTCGATGATTCTGTGGAATTCACCACCGCAGACAGCTGTGGAGACCAAGACATTGGGTATTTTAAAACGGAGATTGATAGGGACTTGATTAGGAAGAACAACAAATGTTATGGGAGAAGGCGTGGGAATGGGGATGAAAGGAGAAAGATAGATCAGTCATGATTGAATGGCAGAGTAGACTCAATGGGCCGAATGGACTATTTCTGATCCTATGTGTAATGGTCTTCCAGGAAGCAGATATGGACATGAAGAGATTTTTATGTGAGTCCATTCTATCAGCAGAAATAGAGTCATTAAGTCATCAGATAGAGTCATAGTCATAGAGTCATACAGTGTGGAAACAGTCCCTTCGGCCCAACTTGCCCACACCGGCCAACATGACCCAGCTACACTAGTTCCACCTGCCCGCGATTGGGCCATATCCCACAAACCTGTCTAATCCATTTACCTGTCTAACTGTTTCTAAATGTTGGGATTGTCCCTCCCTCAACTACCTCCTCTGGCAGCTTGTTCCATATACTCACCACCTTTTGTGTGAAAAAATCACCCCTCAGATTTCTCTTCTTCTTCACCTTAAACCTATGTCCTCTGGTCCTCGATTCACCTGCTCTGGGCAAGAGATTCTGTGCATCTACCCAATCTATTCCTCCGATGATTTAATACATCTCTATAAGATTATCCCTCATCCTCCTGCGCTACAAGGAATAGTCCCAGCCTACTCAACCTCTCCCTACAAATCAGACCCTCCGGTTCTGGCAACATCCTTGTAAATCTTCTCTGTACCCGTTTCAGCTTGACAACGTAGATATAGACTATTTCAGGATGCAGGAAAAGCTAGAGTTGGAGTTGATAGGATGAGTCTATTATTACCATCATGCTGCTCTGGTGAACAGCAATGATGATTGGTATCAAGAATAATAACTTCTCTGGCATGTGTGGCATTGCCATGACCCATTGCACTATCCACATCATGGGGACTAACAAAGATTCAAAAAATGATCTGTGTCAAGTTGGAAGAGGCTCTATGTTTACACTCTTCAGTCTTGCTTTGTATAAAAGGAATTGCACAATTTAAAAAAAATCAAATTTCTACACATTCAGACAGTTTCCAGTGATATGCGAACATAATGACCTGGAAACCTACTCCATTGTTGACTACCCTGTTCTTGTTTATTAGCTTCTACAATGCTTGAATATGTAGGAGTTACATAATATTACATTATGCAAAGGGAAAACACATCATAGATCTTCCTACTGCCTTCTTGTAAACATATTCAGAACCCTTTTCTGACAGTCAGAAACTTAAGAATAAGGGGTAGGCCATTTAGGACAGAGATGAGGAAACATTTCTTCACGCAGAGAGTTGTGAATCTGTGGAATTCTCTGCCACAGAAGGCAGTGGAGGCCAATTCACTGGTTGTTTTCAAAAGAGAGTTAGATTTAGCTCTTAGGGCTATAGGAATCAAGGGATATGGGGATAAAGCAGGAACGGGGTACTGATTGTAGATGATCAGCCATGATTATATTGAATGGCGGTGCTAGCTTGAAGGACCAAATGGCCTACTCCTACACCTATTTTTCTATGTTTCCATGTTTCTATGTTTTCCCGAGGGTGGAAATGTCAAAACATTGAGGGCATAGATTGAAGATGAGATGCAAAAAGTTCAAAGGAGATGTGCGGGGCATGTTTTATTACATAGTGGATGGTCGGTGCCAGGAATATGCTGACATGGATGGTGGAGGCAGAAAATATAATAGTTTTTAAGAGGCTTTTAGATAGGCGCATGGCAAGGGATGGAGGGATATGGGTCATGTGCAAGCAGATAGAGTCATAGAGTGATACAGTGTGGAAACAGGCCCTTCGGCCCAACTTGCCCACACTTGACCAACTATGTCCCAGCTACACTAGTCACACCTGCCTACGTTTGGTCCATATCCCTCCAAACTTCTCTATCCATGTGCCTATCTAACTGTTTCTTAAATGTTGGGATAGTCCCAGGCTCAACTACCTCATTTGGCAGCTTGTTTCGTACACCCACCACCCACCGTGTGAAAAAGTTACCCCTCAGATTCTTCTTAAATGTTTACCCCTTCACCTTGAACCAATGTCCTTTGGTCCTCGATTCCCCTACTCTGGCAAGAGACTCTGTGCATCTATTCCTCTTATGATTTTGTATACCTCTATAAGATCACCCCTTATCCTCCTGCACTCCATGGAATCTCTAGCCTAGCCTACTGAACCTCTCCCTATAGCTCACAAACTCTAGTCCTGGCAACATCCTCATAAATCTTCTCTGAACCCTTTCAAGCTTGTCAATATCTTTCCTATAACATGGTACCCAGAAATGAACACAATATTGTAAATGTGGTCTCACCAACATCTTATACAACTCCCAACTTCTATGCTCAGAGATGAGATTAGTTTATCTTGGAATCATGATTAGCCCAGACATTGTGGACCAAAGTGCCTGACCGTCTGCTGTACTATTCTATATAACATTGTTTATCAACAAAGGGATAGTGGCATAGTGGTAGAGCTATTGCCTCACAGCGCCAGAGACCCAGGGTTGATCCTGACTACGGTTTGTACGTTATCCCTGTGACCATGTGGGTTTTCTCCGGGTGTTCTGGTATCCTCCCACATTCCAAAGACATGCAGGTTTGTTGGTTAATTGGCTCCTGGTGTGTCGGATGCAAGATTGGGATGACATAAAACTATAGTTGGTCGGCGTGGACACGGTGGGCCGTATCTCTGAAGTAAACTAAAGGCTGGCATCTTTATTAATTTAGCTGCAAAGTGCTGGAGTAACACAGCGGGTCGGGCAGCATCTCTGGAGAACATGGATTGGTGACGTTTCGGGTTGGGACCCTTCTTCAAACCCCAGCATCCGTAGTTCTTTATTTCTACATTTCACAAAGCCATGTCACCTTGTTGAAGATACCTCCAGGTTTGCTTCCACTGTTCTCTCCTTGCCCCAATGAATACACCTCCAATAATAATTAACATAGAAACATAGAAAATAGGTGCAGGAGTAGGCCATTTGGCCCTTCGAGCCTGCACCGCCATTCAATATGATCATGGCTGATCATCCAACTCAGTATCCTGTACCTGCCTTCTCTCCATACCCCCTGAACCTTTCAGCCACAAGGGCCACATCGAACTCCCTCTTAAATATAGCCAATGAACTGGCCTCAACTACATTCTGTGGCAGAGAATTCCAGAGATTCACCACTCTCTGTATAAAAAATGTTTTTCTCATCTCAGTCCTAAAAGATTTCCCCTTTATCCTTAAACTGTGACCCCTTGTTCTGGACTTCCCCAACATCGGGACCAATCTTCCTGCATCTAGCCTGTCCAACCCCTTAAGAATTTTGTAAGTTTCTATAAGATCCCCCCTCAATCTTCTAAATTCTAGCGAGTACAAGCCGAGTCTATCCAGTCTTTCTTCATATGAAAGTCCTGACATCCCAGGAATCAGTCTGGTGAACCTTCTCTGTACTCCCTCTATGGCAAGAATGCCCTTCCTCAGATTAGGAGACCAAAGTTAGGAGACTCCAGGTGTGGTCTCCAGGTGTGGTCATAAAGAATGTTCTACCTATTGTAATTCAGCACAAAACAGATCCTTTGTTAACTATGAGGTCTACACTACAGTCCAACATTGCTGAAATAGTGTGCCCACCATGAACACAATGGAAGTCAGTACCTGATAATGGCACTTTAGTGCCGTTTGGATAAGGACAGGGAATGGAAGGGTATTGATCATGAGCAGACACAAGTAATGAGTATAACGGCATCATCTTTGGTGCGAACATTGTTGGCCAAAGGGTTTGTTCCTGTGCTGTACTGTTCTATGTAACTAAACATAATCTGCTGGAGGAACAAAGGAAACCAGGAATTCCCAGTACAGCTATCATTGCTTCACAGCGCGGAAATAGGCCCTTCGGCCCACTCAGTCCGTGCCGACCAGCGATCACCCTGCACACTACCACCATCCCACACACACTAGGGACAATTTACAATGTTACCAAGCCAATTAACCTACAAAACTGTACATCTTTTGAGTATGGGTGGAAAACATAGCACCCGGATGGAAACCCAATGGGGAGAATGTACAAACTCCGTACAGACAGCACCCATAGTGGGAATTGAACCCGGGTCTCTGCCGCCGTAGGGCAGCAAATCTACCGCTGCGCCACCGTGCTGCCCTGGTGCCATACTCTGTTGCTGATCATTCTCGCACCATTCTCAACTCACATCACGACAGCCATAAACAAGCAAATTGACTTGCTAAGCATTTGTGCATTCGATTGAAACCATATGGTCGTGACTATTCACACTTATGCATTCCCTTAGTGCCTGAATTCATCCTGTGTTGGCCTATTTATATACTTGTCTGTAAAGCCTACCTTGTGGCTGCAGCCATGCTGGTGAGTCAATTCTCCCTTGGAATGGAAGAAGTTGCAGATGGCCTTAAAAGACCGAGATGGCACGACTGCCGCACCTCCTCACTGCGAGAGGCGGCAGATTGAGCATTGTTGAAACGACAGAGTTAGGAACAGGAATGCAACATCCCACAAGAAAATAAATGATTTGTGATCACTCTTAGAGCATGCATCGGCCAACTGTGAAGGAGGAAAGGTTTACTCCCACTTGGATTATATTCTAGACCAAAGATCCTATAGCGGAGCAAGATAGACCACTCCTTCTAAATGCAATGGGCTGACGTGTAGTACGCAACGGAGCGGAACGTGGGTCTTTTTTTCATGCATTTCAGTAACCCAACCCGACCCGGCTTGCAGTGTAATCAACGTTGCGGGGGAACAGTTTGTGTAAATAAATTATAATTCTGAAAATGAGCAGAAGATTTTTACCAAAGAACTTTTATTTTAACGAGGATGTTTCCGTAACCGGCTTCCAGGGACAATGTTACAATCTTAATGAAGCCAATTAACCTACAAACCTGAATGTCTTTGTGCTGATAGACACAAAAAGCTGCAGTAACTCATCAGGACGGGCAGCATCTCTGGAGAGAAGGAATGGGTGATGTTTCGGGTCGAGATACTTCATCTGACTGGTTAGGGATAAGGGAAATGAGAGATATGGATGGTGATGTGGAGAGATAAAGAACAATGAATGAAAGATATGCAAAAAAGTAACGATGATAAAGGAAACAAGCCATTGTAAGCTGTTTGTACGGTGCAAATGAGAAGCTGGTGCGACGGGTGGGGGGGTGGGGGGGGGATAGAGAGAGAGAGAGAGAATGCCGGGCTGTCTGAAGTGAGAGAAATCAATATTCATACCACTGGGTTATAACCTCTTTATCTTTCCACATCACCGTCTATATCTCTCGTTTCCTTTATCCCTAACCAGTTATAAGAAAGATCTCAACCCAAAACATCAGCCATTCCTCTCTAGAGATGCTACCTGTCCCGCTGAGTTACTCCAGCTTATTGTGTCTATCTTCGGTTTAAACCAGCATCTGCAGTTCCTTCCTACACACTCTCTCTTCCTCTGATCATCTCTCTACTCAGAGTGACATACATCGCTTTTATCCCCCCTCTTTCCCCTCCCTCGGCTTTTACACTTCATTCCTCCTCCTCGTTCCTTATCTGATTCCCTTTTGCCTCATTTTCACCTCTGGCCGTTATCACATACTTTACCCTCCTGCCAGCCACTGCCCCCCGACCTGAATCTACCTATCACTTGCCAGACTTTGGCCCACCCCAATCTCACCTTTCCAGCTTTCTCCCCCTCTACACCACCAGATTGAAGAAGGGTCTCAACCCGAGACATTGTCTGTCCATTCCCATCATAGATGCTGCCTGACCTGATTAGTTCCCCCAGTACTTTGTTCCAGATTCCAGCATCTGCAGTCTTCAGTATCTCTATTTGGCTTCACAACAACCCTGGCTGGCATGAAACAAGTCTATTTCTGTATGGAGTTTATACGTTCACTGTACGGAATTTGTAAGTTCTCCTCGTAACCTGCGTGGGTTTTCGCCGGGACCACCAGTCTCCTCCCAACTCCAAAGACATGCAGGTTTGCAGGCTAATTGAATTGGTAAAATTGTAAATTGTCCCTAGTGTACGTAGAGTAGTGTTAATGTGTGGAGATCGCTGGTCGGCGTGGACTCAGTAGGCCGAAGGGCCTGTTTCCGCGCTGTATCTCTAAACTAAACTAAATTTAACTAAACTAAACTGGACAATTTACATTGCCAAACACAGCTAAAACATTGGAAAGGATTGAATTGCAGGTGCACATGCAGCAGAAATAATATTGTTGCCACAGTATGATGCATCGCCAAGCTAACCATTCATCTCAACTTGCCTATAGCAATTCTTTGAAAGAGCAATACAATTAGTGCCATTCTCTTGCCCTCATTACAAAGAACTGCATTGGCTGCACAAAGGCTGCTAGCTTTGCAAGCAGTTTATCTCATTTCAATCAAGCTCGCTTTAATCCTGCACTAGACGACACAAAGTGCTGGAGTAGCTCAGCAGGTCAGGCAGCATCTCTGGAGACCATGGGTAGTTGACATTTCAGGTCGGAATCCTACTTCAGTCTGAAGAAGGCCTGATGAAGGGCCTGACCTGAAACATCACATATCCATGTTCTCCAGCGATGCTGTCTAACCCGCTGGGCTAAACCAGTACTTGTGTCTTCTTTGTAAACCAGCATCTGCAGTTCCTTGTTTCTTAATACTACACTATCTAGACTGACCGTCTGCCATAGAAGTGCAGGACGCTGTCTAATTGCTTCTTAAAAGTTGCGATAGTCCCTGCCTCA
Organism: Amblyraja radiata; assembly: GCF_010909765.2. Lineage (NCBI taxonomy): Eukaryota > Metazoa > Chordata > Chondrichthyes > Rajiformes > Rajidae > Amblyraja > Amblyraja radiata. The sequence continues at coordinate 173,101,314 of NC_045956.1, forward strand.
ACTACCTCCTCTAGCAGTTCGTTCCATACACTCACCGCCCTTTGTGTGAAAAAGTTACTCCTCAAATTCTTATGTAATTAAACTTATATTTTCTCAATTCCCCTACTCGGGACAAGAAATTCTGTCCATCTACCCGATCTGTTCCTCTCATGATTTTATACACCTCTATAAGATCACCACTCATCCTCCTGCGCTCCAGGCAAGAGACCCAGCCGACTCACCCTCTCCCTATAGCTCAGACCCTCGAATCCTAGCAACATCCTTGTAAATCTTTTCTACACCGTTTCAAACTTAACATCTTTCCATATAACCATAAAACCATATAACAATTACAGCATGGAAACAGGCCATCTCGGCCCTTCTAGTCCGTGCCGAACACTTACTCTCACCTAGTCCCATCTACCTGCACTCAGACCATAACCCTCCAATCCTTTCCCGTCCATATACCTATCTAATTTATTTTTAAATGATAAAATCGAACCTGCCTCCACCACTTCCACTGGAAGCTCATTCCACACAGCTACCATTCTCTGAGTAAAGAAGTTCCCACTCATGTTACCCCTAAACCTCTGTCCCTTAATTCTCAAATCTTTCCTTTAACATGGTGCCCAGACTGAACACAATATTGTAAATACAGCCTCACCAACGTCTTATATAACTGTAACATGACCTCTCAACTTCTCTACTCATCTCCACTATTTTTCTGTACTGATCTCATATTCCTTGCCTCCTTTAACATCCAATAATCTGTGGGGCACTTGTCTTGAACAGGGTCAAATAGTTAGTGCCTGCAACCCCTTTGTGTAGAGAATCTTATGGACTGGCTACCCTTTACATGGTGACATCTCTATTTAGTTACAGTTCGAAAAAAACAGTCCCTTACTTTGAGATTCTCCTACCTGCTTGCAGACATACGAGCAAGGGAAAACATTTCCCAACATATGCACCATCAGATCCCATATAAATTTAATGGCAGCTCAACGGTTGAGTTGCTGCCTTACAGCGCCAGAGACCCGGGATCAATCCTGAGTACGGGTGCTGTCTTTATGGAGTTTGTACGTTCTCACCGTGACCTATGTCTCTGGGTTCCTCCCATTCTCCAAAAACGTACTGGTTTGTAGGTAAATTGGCTTGGTTAAATTGTCCCCAGTGTGTATAGGATAGTGTTAATGTGCGGGGACTGCTGCTTGGCATGGGCTCGGTGGGCGAGGGCCAGTCTCCGTGCTGTATCTATAAACTAAAACTAAAACTAAAATTTAAATGAAATCATTCTTATTTCTTCTCAGCTCTTGGAGTATAGGCACTATCTGCGTAATCTCTCCTCATATAAGAACGAGACTAAACTAATCAAATCAATGCGTTATTGAACAGAGAAAAAAATAAGAACAGTTTTGGGAAACAATTATCTTCATCACTGCTTTTGATAATCAAAAGAGAACAAGAGTAGCTCTAATGCATTGCTTCATGTTTAGCAGAGTGAGGGAAATTGAGAATCAAACTGTCTCCTCAAGTTATATAACTTTAAAGAAGCCATATCTCTTTCTACTCCAAATGGAGTTTGAAGGAATGATGAGGAAGCAAAATATTTGGTGTGTCTGCAACTTTTGATGTGAACCTTTTAAAAAATATTTTAAACTGCCTCATGTAAAACTGATAAGTAATTACAAAGGAACCAAAACTCAGCTTGTTACATTGATACATCGAACATCAAAAACTAGGCGGTAATCTGTCACAACAGCTTTGAAATAATCTGTTAGCAAGCAGTGGATAACAGTAGGGGCAGCTTCATAGCTGTCGCTTGTAAAGCTGTCAAAATTCCAGCAGTATCGTGGAGGTTTTTTTTATTGTACTAACATTGGCATTTGGAGTAATGTGAGCAGTTCTGGTCGCCCCGTTACAGGAAGGATGTGAAGGCTTTGAGAAAGATTTTAACACAGAGGGCGAGTGAGTGTCTTTAAACGCGTTGCCAGGGTTGGTGATGGGGGCATGTGCAAGGGTGGCATTTAAGAAACTTTTTGGGAAAGCACCTGAACATACAGGTGGGATGGAGGGATATGGATTATGTGCGGGCAGTTAAGGGTTGGCTGTGGCATCATTTTGGCACAGACACTGTTGGCTGAAAGGCCTGTTCCTGTGTTGTACTGTTCTATGTATAGGAGGGAACTGCAGATACTGGTATTCACCGAAGATAGACACAGAATGCTGGAGTAACTCAGCAGGACAGGCAGCACCTCTGGATAGGAATGACAGTAGACAATAGACAGTAGGTGCAGGAGTAGGCAATTCGGCCCCTTGAGCCAGCACCGCCATTCACTGTGTTCATGGCTGATCATACACAATCAGTAACCCATTCCTACCTTCTCCCCATATCCCCTGACTCTGCTATCTTTAGGAGCTCTATCTAACTGTCTCTTGAAAGCATCCAGATAATCGGCCTCCACTGCCTTCTGAGGCAGAGAATTCCACAGATTCACAACTCTCTGTGTGAAAAAGTATTTCCTCATCTCCTTTCTAAATGGCTTACCCCTTATTCTTAAACTGTGGCCCCTGGTTTTGGGTCAGACCTTTCTTCAGACCGTCTCAACTCGAGACATCACCCATTCCTTCTATCCAGACATGATGCCTGTCCCGCTGACTTACTCCAGCATTTTGTGTCTATTTTCACTGCACTGTTCCATGTTCTATTTTGCAGATGCTATCAATTTGCATGAAGGGGTGGCGATAAATTCAATACTCTGGGAAGATGCCCTTACACAACTCCCGTGGCTTTTGTTTAATTATTTTCCCCATGCCACTTTTTGATCACTTGGCATTTCATTAAACTTCCAAAATGACTGTCAGACCTGAATGAGGCTGTTTTTCACAGTGGGGAGTTATATTTGCAGAGAGCACAATAACAGCAGGATGTATGAATGTTAGCATGAGGAAAAAACTAATTCAAACTCATTCATGCCAGTATCCTTTCCTCTCACATTTACCATCCTAAACAAGTGTGTATTTTTGCCTCTGCTGTATTTACTTGACATTACTTATCCTTATAATAAAATACCCTCCCTTGTTGCTGTACACTGTTTTGCACCTCTGAAGGGCCTGTCCCCATGTACGAAGTAATTCAAGCGCTCTTCCTGAGTTCTAAAAAAAAATCAAACTCGTGGTAAGCAAGTAGACCTGTATATAGCGGGTACGTCGGAGCTTGGGAAGTCTCTTAGCGGCTCGTAACGCTAACGGCAGGTACTCGGGAAACGCGGTAAGCCTCGTTGAGACTCGTGAAGATTTTTCACATGTGACAATGTCCACGAGAGCCCGAGTACCTACGAGTTGCTATTACAGTAATCTCCGGTTCGAATCAGGGGAAACACGGGGGAACTCTTGAATAGCTCGTACAGTGGACAGGCCCTTGAGTAAGATTTAATTTTGAGCACTCAAGGTATGGTTTCAAATGCAAGTGGACGTTAAATATCTCGTTCAATATTATGAGAAGATTGGGAATATTTGTAGTGGCATGACATCTTGACGCCTATGGATAAAACTCAAATACACAGGCTCCCCAGGGTGATGAATGACCTGATGGATATCCAAAAAATAAAGGGCACAAAATGCTAGAATAACTTAGGGGTTCAGGAGCATCCATGGAGAACCTGGATAGGTAACATTTCGGGTCGTGACCCTTCCTCAGATAGATATCCTACTTTACTCATGCTTTCTTAGAGATACCATGGAAACAGGACCTTCCACCTACCAAGTCAATAGACAATAGACAATAGGTGCAGGAGTAGGCCCTACAGCCCGTCGAGCCAGCACCGCCATTTATTGTGATCATGGCTGATTATCCACCTTCAGTCCGTGCCGAAGGACGGTCCCCGCAAACACTATCCTACACACACTAGGGACAATTTACAATTATACCAAGCCAATTCACCTACAAACCTGTACGTCTTTGGAGTGTGGGAGGAAGCTGGAGATCCCAGAGAAAAACCCATGCAGGTCATGGGGAGAACGTCCAAACTCCGCGCAGAGAGCACCCGTGGTGAAGTTCAAACCCGGGTCTCTGGTGTTGCAAGGCAGCAACTCTACCGCTGTGCCACCGTGCCGCTCACCGTATTCTCCCACACATTGTTAAAGCACTTTCAAGCGAGTAATAATAATTATATTATTAAAACGTTTCCTGGTAATCATTCATGACTGGATGCAGTATATATTCCATTAGTTTAATTATGGATAGGTTTAGGGTGATTGCTCAATGAAATGAAAGAATTGTAGCAAGTGTGTGTCAAGTGATACGATATGGATTACAATGGATGTTTCTGATTTACGGAGATATTGGTATATGGGCACTTCCCAGGAATGTAATGGGGATTACCTGTAACTGCTAACACATTGTAGTGTTAGGTGACTGCACTGTGCACCATCTACAAAATGTTATGTATTGCCTTTCCCAGGTTACCCTGACAAGCAACTCCCAAAACACATGATCCCTATGGCCAGACAGGGTTAGCAGGTGCAAGATGGATCACCACATGCATCTTGTCACAAACCAACCTGATTAGGAATTGTATCTACTTTTTTTCAATGTCGTCTTTAGAATTGAAAAGAAGGAGGAGTAATCTTTATAAGATTCAATATTAGAATCTTGGATATTCAGAGCTAATATCTCTGAGCTACTATCTACCACATTGGAGACCATTAGACTATATTTAATCGGACATTACTGGACATTATCTTGCACTTAACGTTATTCCCTTCATCATGTGGATGTAATCATTTATAGTCTTTCCGCTGACTGGTTAGCACGCAACTAAAGCATTACACTGTACCTGGGTACACCTGACAATAAACTAAACAAAAGTAAACTAAATACCCTGAAAGGGCATGACAGTGTATACGTTGAGATGTTTATTATTAAATGATAAAGAAATGTTGAGGAGGTAGTCAGCCCAAACCTCTTTCTGAGGCTGATGAATCACTGAAATTCTCTGCCATTAAAAGGGCAATGGAGGCTACATCACTGGAAGTCATAGAGTGATAGAGTGATACAGCATGGAAACAGGCCCTTCAGCGCATCTTGTCCACACCGACCAACATGTCCCATCCAACTAGTCCCACCTGCCTGCGTCCCATACAAACCTGTATCCCTGTCACCTATTAACTACTTCTGAAAAAAAAGTTTCAATAGCCCTGGATCAATTGCTTCCTCTGGCAGCTTGC